>NC_056570.1:14616660-14632081 GCF_013358625.1 Macadamia integrifolia
TACTGGCCCAGTACTCATTCTTTCCATCTACCTGTTGGTGAGATCACCATTACACCTCTGTTCTTTTATGCCTTGATAGGCATTCCATTCGGTAGTAGATCCATGACCCTTCTCAGAGTTCTAACAGCCAGGGATTTCGCAGACCTGACTGGAATCACCATTGCGGCTAGCCAGACACACATCTGCCTAGGGAAGATTAGTGCTCAATGGTGGAAAGTTGACCTAGGGAAGAACCTAGGTAACATATCTCAGGTGGCCCGTTCCTTCTTGCTATTTGTTGTGCATCAATGCCTCTTCAGTGACCTCCGAGGGGGAGTGGATATGCATTTGGTGTACTTTATTCAAGATCTTCGTATAGTAGACTCTTGGGACTGGGGTGGGGCTGCCTATGCATATCTCCTACGGTCCCTAGACCTGCTATCCTATGGAGATAGGGGCCTCAAGGGGGCAGGCTTCATTATTCAGGTAACTTTCCTTCTTGTACCCATTTCCTTTCATTCATTTGGATTGCACTTTCTTACTTTAATCTCTTGAAACAACCTTGGTGTTTTGAGCACTTGGGGACCCTAGCTCTCACACTGAGAGACCCTAAGGCATTCTTTTTCCCTGTAGTCATGAGGTGGGGAGATAATCAAGTGCTCAGGGCTCAATGCCATCCTCCGGGGACCACCGCTTATTCTCTTTTAAACGATCTCACCTAGGCATGCCATGTCAGAAACTGAAATTTCTTTCATCTTATCTTGTACTTACTTCTCCTTGGTTTCGTAGGTTACTGAGAAACCATTCCATGACCTCATATTTCCAGATCTTGAAAGATTCACCTTGGTTAAGCACTTATTCGAGCACCGAGTCCTTTTTGGGTATGTGGGGCCACGCCTGGTATTTGGGAGAGAGAGTAGTACCTCAGTGGTCAAATATCGATCCATGCCCTTCTCCCGATCCTCCTCCACCCACTATGCACTGCCCAGAGATCATCCCAGCAGACGAGAAGGGGTGTTTGTCTATGGGATGACTCATTTCTGGATCAGGATAGGGACTACGAAGCCTTCCTGGAGGAGGAGCCAGTGTGCACCCCTCTTGGTCCTGATGGTCCAGTGGTATGTTTCCCTTTCTTGAGTATTTCCTTCAAATTCCTTTCTATTTTGGTCTTAATTTATGTTCTTTCAAAGGAGAGTAAGAAGTGTAGATCCTTCTGTTGTTCGGTCGCATGCCAGTGCTATTGATCCTTCATAAGCAGGACCCTCTACCAGTGCCAATGGGTCTCTCAGGGTTGCTAACGTCCTCTTCTATGGCTTCCCTGCCTGGACCTATCCTAATGCAGCCAACCCCAGTCTCCCTCATCTTCTGGAGCAGAACACTGATGTAGACGCTTCCCTTGGGCTGCCTATTTCTTATGATTATGCGAGTATCTGATCACCCTTCAATTAACTCTTGACTTCCTCTAGCTGATATGCTCTTTTCAGGTGTCCTCGGAGGCTTATTTTGAGATTAGGCAGATGCATTATTGCCTATGCAAGGTGATAGCTGCCAACGATTAGGAGATTGCACGGTAGAACACACTAATTCAAGACCTGACCCAGAGGCTGGTGTAGGTTGGACTAACATCTACGGATTCCCTGGCACTCCATGAGGATGGTTCAAATTACGGCTCAGATGATGGCTTTTGACTTATAGGGATTTGTTCCTGCGTTTACTGAAAACACAAACACATGGATATTTTCTTTCTTTTTTCTTTTTCCCTCCCCTTGTTTGTTCATTATTTTATTTCAGCATCTTATGAAAATTTACTTTTAGCACAAAGAAAATCTTTCTTTTTTTTTTTTTTTTTTTTGCTTGTAATGCTTAGGCACAATCAATTTCGTAACTCAAGTCACAATTGGAATAATCAAGATAACACAAAAATCCAAATACTTCCTCATTCGATAACCAACTGAATTACATGAAAAGGGAAACAATTTTCCTACCATAGATAGGATAGGTGAGCAATAAGGTGGGGAGACAATTCTTGAGGTAGGTGAAAGTTCACTAACTCCTCTGGGTCCGTCTCCTCGAGCCCATAGTGTCAGCTAATGTATGTAGGCAAATAAAAGGATGTCTAAGTCAATCCCATCAATCTGACATAATTGTAGCTAGGGGTCTTCATTAGAGAATTTTCTTGTGGCCTTCTTGGGCACCTCCATACAACATCTTGCGTAGTCCTTTCCTGTAGGTACTTTTCCCAATCAGTGATGAGGTCAAATTCTGAAACTTCCCTCTTATCTTGATAGAAAAAAGCTTCGAGTGGGCCTCCTTTCGATGGCTTGGTTAACTTCAGTTTTTAGAGGAGCCAAATCTAAAAAATAGTAGGACTCCCCTTATAATAATCTAGTCTGAATCTATGGCCATAACTCATGTCATCGAATCCCTTGAGTGTTTCTACAAGAACCGTAGGGATGATGTGACCTCCCTTCTTCAACTGTTTTACTACCTCAATCAGAACAAATGGTACACCATGCTCGGGAGTGCGGAGAATATAACGAGCTATCATGCAAGGTAAATAAGCATCCTATGATCTCTATTGATGGATTCCTCCCATTGGTAGATATTGGATGAAGATTTAGGCCACCTTCAAAATATCGATCTTCCCATACCTAACAAATTGCTTCACCTCCCCTTCTTTCCATCCGAAGAAGTCTTGAATTTCTTCTAAGCAATCTTTCTTCAAAGATGGTTGGAACAAACTGCCTTTGGGTGGAGATAGCAAACAAACCCAAAATTCATTAAGAGTTGGGCAAATCTCTGCTAATCCAAAATGAAATACATGCATGTTGGCATCCCAGTGTTGAGGCACCTGTCGGAGTAATTGGTGATGTAGCAACACACATCCAACCTGGCCAAGAAATGACACATTCATGGATTCCAGCAATCCTGGTGACCTCATATTTATGTCTAAGGTCCATTTCCTCAACGTCTCATCCAACGAGCCCATGAGTTTTCCTGAAACCAATACAAACAAAGAGATATGATGATTTATCAAAGTATTGCTCATTAGCTAATGACTTAAACCAGCCTTTACCACCGTTGCATCAAGCCTTCTCTATCTTTTGTTTTTACTTATCAAGGGTGAGGAATAAACTGGCCTTGATAAACTGTATTGGGTGGCGATTTTCTTTTAGGGGATAGAATCCTAGATAGGAGTGGACAAGCCAGTGGGTAGATGACAGATACCTAATGGCCTTTCATGCCAAATGGCGATTCTTGGGGGATAAAGTCATGGGTAAGAAGTGATGGACCAATGGGTGGATGACAGATACCTAATGGCCTTTTATGCCAAATGGTGATTCTTGGGGGATAAAATCTTGGGTAAGAAGTGATGGACCAATGGATGGATGACAGATACCTAATGGCCTCTCATGCCAAATGGCAATTCTTAAAGGATAAAATCCTGGGTAAGAAGTAATAGACCAATGGATGGATGATAAATACCTAATGGCCTTTTATGCCAAATGGCGATTCTTGGGGGACACAAACTATGATGATCTTTTAAGATACTTTGATTATTATTCAAGGAACCAATTTATTACCTTTGTATGGTTGAGACCGCACTTACACATGTCAAGTTGCCTAGGTATCCCTCAAAAGGAATCAGGTCTGACGTAGTTTAGGTTATTCACCCTTTCAGATATAATATTTCTTGAGTTGATCCATGTTGACCAGTCCGGGTATTTCTTTGTTGTTGTGGTCTATGAGTTTCACAACTTTCCCTGGTAGAATTTCTTTGACTATGAATGGGCCACTCCAGTTAGGCCGAATTTTCCTCTTGGGTCATGAATCAGAGTTCTTTGTTCTCGAAGAACAAGTTTGTCTTCTTCTATGTGATGAGGCATCACATTCTTATTGAAGGCCCGAGCCATTCACAATTGATATCTCTTCAAATTATCCATGGCTTTCATATTCCTTTTGTCAAGAAAGTTGAGCTCATCATGTCTAGCCTTCACCCACTCTCCTTCAGGTAGCTGACTATCAAGAAGCACCCTTAGGGATGGTACTAGGATTTCCACGGGTAGAACCTCCTCAACCCCATATACTAAAGAGAAAGGGGTTGCCCCTGTCAAGGATCACATAGAAGTCCAGTATGCCCATAAGGCAAGGGGTAACTTATCATCCCAATCCTTGTGTGTTTCTGTCATTTTCTGCAGGATGACTTTGATGTTCTTGTTGGCTGCTTCTACTGCCCCATTGGTCTACAACTTGTAAGTGGTAGAGCGATGTCTTCTAATACCGAACTTTATGCAGATTTTGTCGGTCTCACCCCAGAAATGAGATCCTTGATCTAATATCAATTCTTGAGGTACTCCATATTGTGCAATGTTATTTTCTTGGATGAATTTGGCTACCTTAGCAGATGTAAGGACCACTTAGAACTGAGCTTCTACTGACTTAGTGAAATAATCAATGGCTACCAAGATGAACTCGTGGCCATTGGATGCTTTAGGGTTGACCTTTCCAATGATATCAATGCCTCAAGTGGAGAATGGCCAAGGTGAGCTGAGAAAATGCAACTCTGTTGGCAGGATATGTATGATGTTAGTAAATATCTGACAGTTGTGGAATTTTCTAATGAAGTCCACACAATCTGCTTCCATTGTGTTCCACTAATATCCCATCCTGAGGATCTTCTTAGATAATATCTTGGCATTCATGTGGGGTCCTCAAAGACCTTGATGAATCTCCTCCATGATAGTTGTAGCTTGTTCCTCATTTACACACAACAACTGTATTCCGTCATAGGATCTCTTGTATAACAGATCCTCTTGAAGAATAAATTGGGTGGCATCTCTTCTCAGAAACTTCTTTTCTCTGTCAGTTGCTTCATCGGGTACTTCCTTTCCCTGATGAAATCCACTATGTGAGCGAACCAAGACCGACCATCCACAGTGAGAGAATTCACTGAATTCTGATAAATAGGCTTGCTTCTTTATTCTATCAAAAATTGTCAAATAGCCATAGGATTGTATTCTACCATGGAAGCCAAGGTTGCAAGGGCATCAGCAAACCTATTGTTATCTCTCTGGAAGTATACGAACGAGATCTTCTCAAAGTGTTCAACACCTCTTCCATATGTTCTTGATATGGCTTCAACTTTTCATCTCTAGTTTTCCACTTTCCCTATGTCTGGCAGATGACAATGGATGAATCTCCATACAACTTGATCCTTTTAACCCCAATGGTCAGGGACATTTCTAGTCCCAAAGCACAAGCTTCATATTCAGCAATGTCGTTGGTACAGGGGAAATCAAGGCAAAATGATGAAGGCAAGTAAAGGCCATCAGGAGTAACCAGTAACATTCTTGCACCACATCCATTCTAATTGACTGCTCCATCAAAGAATAACTTCCATTCATTAACTATGTCTTCTTCTTCCATCGCTGCGATTCCTTCATTGGGAAAGGCATCATCCAAGGATCTTCCATCTTCTGTGGGGTGGGCAGCCAAATGATCGGCTATGGCCCACCTCTTGATAGATTTCTGAGTAACATAGATGATGTTACTCGAAGAGATATTTGATGGGATCCATCCTTGAGATCAAGTGCACTGGATAAGAAACCATATAGTGTCGTAACATTTTTGTTACCCAAATCAATGCAGCATAAGTTCTTTCCAAAGATGTGTACCACGTCTCATACTCCAGGAGCTTCTTTCTGAGATAATATACGGCATGCTCTACCCTTCTTTTGTCTCCTTCTGTGCTAACAAAGAACCCATGGAGTATTCTCCTACAAACAGATACAACAGAAGTGGCTCTCCTTCCACTGGTGGTGTCAATACTGTTGGGTTCATGAGGTATCCCTTGATTTTGTCGAAATCTTGTTGGCATTGGTCATTCCATTTAGTGGGATGGTCCTTCTTCAACAGCTTGAAAATTGGTTCACAGATTGTAGTTAACTAAGCTATGAATCTGCTAATATACTAGATGTGACCCAAAAATCCTCGTATTTGCTTCTCGGTCCGAGGTGTGGGCATTTCTTGAATTTCCTTGATCTTGATAGGGTTGACTTCAATGCCTCTTTTGCTCACCAAGAAGCCTAATAAATTTCTTGTTGTTGCCCCAAATACACATTTCTGAGGGTACAACTTCAACTGATACTTCTTAATTCTTTCAAATAAACGCCTTAGCGCAGGAATATGCCCATGCCGATCTTTTGACTTTACTATCATGTCATCTACATAGACTTCCACATCTTTGTTTATTATGTCATGTAATATGGTTGTAGCTGCTCTCTGATAAGTTGTCCCGGCATTCTTTGGTCCAAAAGGCATCACTTTTAACAATAGGTTCCCCACGGAGTGGTGAAGGCTATCTTCTCACGATCTTCCAAGTGCATGCTTAACTGGTTGTACCCCAAGAATCCATCCACAAATGATAACAAAGCATGCCTTGCCGTGTTTTCCACCAATACATCGATGTGAGGTAATGGGAAATCATCTTTAGGGCTTACTTTATTAAGGTCTCAGAAGTCCGTGCACATTCGTACCTTGCCATCTTCTTTGGTACAGGTACAATGTTGGCCAACCATTGGGGGTACTTCACCACTTGTAGAAACCCTGCATTTCATTGTTTCACAACTTCTTTATCTGATCTTTTCACTCCATTCTGGACGCATTCTTCAGAGCTTCTATTTTACCGGTTTCACTCTAGGATAAGTCAGCAATTGATGCTACACGATGTTGGGGTCGATACTAGGCATATCCTCACAAGACCAAGCAAAGACCTCAATGAATTCTTTCGGAAGACTAATCATTTGTTCCGCTTCTTTGTCTTCAAGGGTAATGCCAATTTTTACCTCTCAAAGGCATTAGTCAGTTCCTAGATTAATAACTCGAGTACCCTCACGGATGGGTTAGGCTTTCTTTGGTTTGCATTATTTTATTAATTCTTGGTATTTATTAAGATCATCATCAGAAAAAGGAGGCAAGCCGTACTCAGAATCAGAAATTTCATTCATGAGAGATGGAACAACAGACTCGACATACAAGGACTCTAGACTCTCCTCAAGAAGGGAGGTTGACACAGAATCATAAATAACAAACTCGACTATAGACTTGATAACTTGCTTGATGCTCTTACCAGGGGCATTTAGGCTGGTTGACTCAGTAGCATAAGAAAACTTGAAGTTTTCTCCAATGGTTGTCCAGTTCAGGAGTGGTTCCGTGGCTTGATGGATGAGGAGGTGTGGCAAAGGACCTTCTTCTCCTTTCGAAAAATTTGCAGCTATTTCTTCAGTGGCGCAATGGTTCCTCTGGATAAGTGCCCGCTTCTTCACGAATACCAGCTGATCAATCTTGTGCTCTCGCAAGCCGAACTTTCTGAGGGGTGAAGATTGGTGGAGACTACTCAATCCCTTTTCTATGAAGTCCATCTTTTCGAGCCTATTAAGGGATACCATCCCTGTGCCTCGGTCATATCTTTGACCACCTTCACTAGCTTTCCCGTTGCAATTGGTTTGGGCACAGTACATACAGACCATTATTCTCTGTGCTCTCCTTTGCTTTGCATACGTGCTTCTTCCTCTGAAAGAATGGGGCTTGAGCTTGTGCAGCTCCCTACCTCTTGGTTCTTATAATAGGGAGCATATGTGGATTTTTAGATTTGTGGGAAGCTGCAAACTCCAGGTGAGCCTTATCTTCTTTTCCCATTCTCATTTCAGGAGGACCCAAGGACTTGGCAATTCCTTAGATCGAATTAGTGTCATGAGGTTTCCAAAGGAGAACCCATATTTGATCAATGCGATTTCTACTATCCCAGTGATGTAACTATCTTGGTCACTCTCATTGACCAGCATTTTCTGTTGTTCCACTTCATGAGTCACCTAGTCGAACTAGTCTTGAAAAAACACTTCAAATCCTAGTTGCATCTTTGCTGCGGTTTCATCAAACCATGGCTCCACATTTCCATAAAAGGGGAAATCCTCTCATTCTCTTACAAAATACTCATTGAGAGTAGGGTAGTAAGAGACAGAGATCTTCCTAGTCATCCTCAGCACTTTCTACCCCTTGGTGATCGGAGGAGTGTACCCGAGACTATTCTTTCCTTTGTTCACTGCCAATCTAGGCTGCTTTGGAACTCCTGGATAATATTTCCCTAGTCCCATGCCAAGAAAATATTGTATATCTAATTCACTGGCGGCCTCAAGATGGCTTCATAGTTAGTTGGGACTTCCTCCTTTGGCCCATCTTTGGCAATGGCTGCATAAGTTGTATCTAATTCAAAACCACTTAGTTGGACCACTTGGTCTTGTTCTTCTCCATTTTCAATATTGGCCAAAATGTTAACCACTTTGGGATCTCCGGCTACTGTGACCACTTTTCCTTTATGATTGAACTTCATTTTTTGATGGAAACTAGAGGACACTGCCTTTGCAGGATGCAACCAGGGCCTTCCCAGGAGCATGTTAAAGTTGTTGGTATGTCAATGACTTGGAAATCAATGTCGAACTTCGCTGGGCCAATCTTTATAGCAAGAGTAATGATGCCAAGGATCTTCCTCTTGGTATGGTCATATGCCGGTATGGTTTGAGTTGTCGGCCTTATTTCTTTCAAGTTGATGCCAATACCCATTGTCGATCTCAAGGGTAGCACATTTTAAGCGGACCCATTGTCAATAAGAACCTGGGGAACGTCAAGGCATTCTACTGTGATGTGGAGAGCTCGATTGTGCTGGGCTCCTTTGGGAAGCTCTAAATCTAAGAACATCAGAGATTGCACCACATATGTTGCCCCTACTATGTGTGTGAGATGTGCCAGATTTATTTTGATTGGCATTTGCACATTAGTGAGGGACTTCAAGATTGCTTCACGGTGTGTGGGGGATGCCATCAACAATCCCCAAATTGAGATGTTTGCTTGGGACTACTGGAGTTGAGCCAAGATTGGGTTCTTCAGCTCTTTCTTCACACTGCTAGTTCCTGCCTCATTAGTCCTTGACTGTTCTACCACTAGAGCCTTGCCCTTGTAGTCTTTTCCACTTCTAATTTCCATCACGTTGACAGGTTTCTGCATAATGACCTCTGTGGGATAGCAATCTTCATCATCACTATTTGTTATGGTCATTATCCCACCATGGGATCATCCTCTTCTTCTGATTCTCCCTTCCTGCTTAGAGTGAGAAGTCGAGGTTCTCCACAAATATCCACAGACAACTTCTTGACTGCATTGGAAAGCTGTTGGAGTGCAACGACTACTGCCTCTGCGAAAGTGTCATCTGGCCCTATTTCCTCCAGATCATCCAACTGCTCACGGTAGTACTAATCACTGACAATTACTTCACCCAGCATGTTGTCAATTTCTTCCACCCTTTCTCGCATTCTCAATGTGTTGGAGTACACTTCACACAGCTTTTCCTCCATCTCTAATGCAGATTCGGGTTCATCTAGATAAACTTGCATTAGCCCTCTAGATCCTTCATCACTTTCTGAATCTGATATAGAATCATCACCTCCATACAATGGGAAGGGTAAATGCCACATGTAGGATCAGCTATTAAATCATCATCACCAATAGCATAGACCGAGAAACATGTTTGGAGATTTAGTGAGTAATATTCCGACTCATCATCATTGTCATTATACCAAGGTCCTTGGTAGTCATCCCAGTCTGGACACCCATCATCCTCTTGAGAATCAGAGTTGTCTCCATCCTTCTCATCTTCATTCACATTCTCATCGTCATTGTCATCGTCATCATCTTCTTCTTCGTTGATTTCCCCCTCACTTGGTTCTTCATCAGATTCTTCTAGACCATCAAATTCTTCGACATCCAAACGCTCATAGTATTCAGAGCTTATAGACCAGAAGATTTCCATAGGATTTGCCTTGACATTAATGGCTCGAAGTTAAACTAGTCTTAATTCATCAACCTCTGTGTCACTCCTTATGTGGATTAGGGAGATGTGTTCCTTGACCTATTCCCCTATGGCCAATGTGGTTACTGGTCTGAGAAGATCAACTGTAACCTCTTCAATTACCTCTGGATCATCCTCTGAAGATATAGCGGGCTGAATTAGAGAAGTGGGATCACTTTCCTGGTCTTCTCCTAAAGCATTCACTAATCCTGTTGATGAGGTAATCTTTGAGGAATCTGGTAGTGCAAGCATATCCTTCCAATTGTACCCATCCATCCATCCTTCTTTTGGGTTATATACCAAACCGTGAGAATGGGATTGGTATGAGGGTGATGAGGGGTAAGAAACAAGATGGTATAAAGATGATGTAATGTGAGAGGTAGGATATGAAGATTGGGGGTGATAAGATGAGGAGATTCCTTCGCTTTGATGGTGGGGGGAAGGTTGATGGTATGGTGGAGGCTGATAATATAGTGAAGGTGGAAGGTATGGTGGAGGTTGTTAATATGGTACGGCGGATTCTTCTATTGATGAGGAAAGATGAATGGCAGGAGTCCGATCTTCTGATTCTTCTTCTGATGATTCTCTTCTTCTGGGGGCCTTATGACTCCAGCCCTTTAACTCATTAGTTTCCTGTAGGTGCGGGCATTTATATGATTCTTTCGAGTTCTAGGTTGAGTAGGGTCACTCTCTATGGCTTCTTCCTCTAGATTGTTCATATGATCAGGGAGTGGATTAGTGTTGACATTGGGAGATTGCTTGACCTTGACTTCAATGGTCCCGTTGTCTGCCAAGTCCTAGATTGTATGTCGTAGAACTATACATCTTTCAGTGGTGTGCCCTTTCTGAGTATGGTAAGCACAATATTCATGATCCCTATACCAAGCTGGAGGAGGGTTGCTGATTACTCTTGAAGCCACTATTCCTAGCATAATATTCATGATCCCTAGCAATCCCTATTTCTTTAAATTCTCATACATTGTTGTCACGGGCATTCCCAAATCAAAAAACTGCCATTTTGGATGAGGGGCCTTTTAGGAGGGTGTATTTGCTTGTATTATGAATGGCTGTGAAGAAGTGGCTGGTGGGCCTGACTGCTAAACTGCACTCACCATATTACTTTCTAAATTCTTTCCACATCTGACTCTAGTGTTCTTCCCTGCATCTTGGGAGGATCCTTGATATTGGCTTCTCTTAGGATTCTGTTCTCCACCCGTGTGCCGATGGCTATCAAGGCATCAAAAGTCTATAAATGTTGGTAGTAAAGAACATCATAATAAGGCTTTGATAAGTTCTCTATCAACATCTCCACTTGCTCTACTTCCGAAGGCCGATCTACCATCTTGGCGGCCTTATCTCTAAACCCCATCAAGAAGGCGGTGAATCCTTCTCTAGGCTACTGCCTTAATGTCTCAAGCTCTCGTCGCTTCACATCCACTTCAGTGTTGTATGAGTACTATTTAGGGAAGGCTTTCACCATCATCGTCCAATTCTAAGTTTGGGATGACTCCAACTGTGTGAGCCACCTTAGTGCTGGTTCCGATAGGGTTAGCATAAAGGCTTGCCCCATCTGGTTATCTGCAAGTTGCCACGACTTGGCGATGCTAAGGAAGACTTTGAGATGAGCTTTAGGGTCCCCTGACCCGTCAAACCTATCAGTCTGCCACTTGAATTTCTCGGGAATCCTTGCCCCAGAAAAGAAACTCATTTCATCAGAATCCACTATTTGACTTTTCGAGCCTTTTCCCGCTCGAATCATGTTTTCCAACTTCTCTAATTACTCTTTGAGTTTCCTTTCTTTCTCCATTTCTGGAGGCTCAATGCGGACATGTGCTGCAAATTCCTCTTCTTCATCTTCAATCACCACCCTGGGAGGAGGAACTCTGGAATAGACCCCTCGTTGACCATTTGGACAGGTAGGTGAGTATCCTCTTTGACTGGTTGTCCTGACTTGCTCTGGTTCTCCTGAGTCAACTCGAGAAGAGTTTCCATGATGACCTGTAGCTCCATTCTATTCCACATCTCCCGTAGCCAATGCTGTCTCATTCCTGGGATTAGCTCTGGGAGGGTTCTGAAGTGTATGCAATATCTGAGCTATCCCTCTCTTGACTTCAACCATTTCTGTTTGCAAGGTTTCCATGGGACGAACCCAGACCTGTTTGGGTGATTCAGAGTTTTTTTGGATCCATACTAATTGGACTGTAATCACTTGGTAATAGACAATCTCGGAGAGATGACTGAGGTGATACTGGATTTAGGCGAGTCATCCGAATACCCTAACGCGGCCAAAAGGACCACGAAGAATACTTGAGGTGTAGAATTCTGCTTGAACCAAAAGTGGCTTATTTTAGGATTCTTGAATTCCCAACCCCCTATTCACACATTCACTAGATTAACAGCCAATGATCTATCCAAAGTAGGCCGCTTAATGATAGGGATGGATAGGGTTCGATGCCCTCGATCCACCCAATGTCATAAGCGGGAGATTCATACAAATGGTTTGTCGAGAATATTCCCATAAGACATTCTATGTAATAAAGTCATGCTTTTCTTGCTCTTTTTCCCACTAGGTGTCCTTCCTCCTGATTTTCTCAAGACTTCTTGGGACTTGACGTGACTCTGATGGGATTTCCCCTAAGTCACGTATCTGGACTTTTTCCTTAAGGAGGAGGGACACATTTTATCCAAAACCCACTTAGGAAAGCAATTCTTTACGACGGGAATATAATATAGGAATATTTCTTTTCAAGACCGCAAATAAGTTCTATAGTTAGCTTGTGGTGTCCTAGCTTCTTCATCTATTTTCTACATGATGCGAGCATGCAGTGGATGTGATGAGCACATTTATGTGTGAAATATAGGGTAATAAAACATACATTTTATATATTTAAAATAGAGCTACCTTGGGTTTTACTCTCTTTTTGTAGGTTTTGTATTTTAAAGACTTTAAGCATTATCGAGTGTCATATCTCTCCAACAATAACTATCGAGTGTAGTTGGTGAGCTATGGTGTGCAAAATTCCCTTGCTCACTAGGAGGTCTCAAGTTCGAATCTCATGGTTGTCTTTTTTTGGAGAATTTTATTGAAGATTTTCTACTTTTCACTCACTTTAAGCACTAAGGGCATAGAGAAGATGTCCACATCAAATTAAAAGCAAGAAAAATCATGGGAGGGGTTTCCTGCGTAAGAAGAGAAAAAAAAAGGAAAAAAAAAAAGGGGAGAAATAAATCTAGTCTAAATCTTCTCTCCTCCACATCATCACCAAAAGATTATCCAAATCACACAAAGCAAGAAGGAAAATCGTCCCTTTGAGGGAGAAAAAGAAGAGACAAATAAATTAGAAAAAAGGAAAGAAAATAAGCAAAAATATATTATAGGAAATTTCTCTAAGTTTATTTCTCTCTTCTCTCTCCTCCACCTTCGCACTTTTGGTCTCAAAAGATCTCACAAGCAATTGTGGGTTTCTCCCTTTTAGGAAAGAGAAATTTGTCACTCTACCTCCCCATTCCCTATAAATACAACTCATGTAAGAGGAGGGGAGACAATTCATTCTTCTTCTAGGATTTTTTTTAGTTGCGCTATCTCTTTCTCTAGTTTTCTCTTTCTCTAGCTCTAGTTCTAGGTTTATGCTTTAAACACTTTTGTAAGTTCTTTTTATTCAATTAATGTAAGCACTTTTGCTTTTGATTCAGCCTTTTATTTTTATTGCTTTAGCATTCAAATTATAATTTTCAAGTTCTAGTTCTAGGCTTAGTTCTAGGTGATATAAACAAGCTATGAAGCATGTCTTTCAAGTTCAATTTATTTTTTCTTCAGATTTGTTTTCTCTAGTACTAGAAATTTCAGATTTGGTTTATTCCAGATCTGGTTTTTAGTACTGGTAGTATCTCAAATCGATCAAGTTTTCAGTTCAAGGGTTGAAGTTCAAGTAAGTAGGCTCCTTCAGTAGTCTTCTCTCCCCCTCTCATTCCCTCTTCTGACTACCATTTCTTTCTTAATTCAGGATTTTAATTTTAGTCGTTACATTATTATTATCCCTTTTCCCCATGGTTCATGGCTAGTGTATGTATTGGCTTTGCCCCTCCTATTCATAGAACCATCAATTTATTATTTTTATTTTAATTGTCTCTCTTTCCCTAAAGCCAAGTAGAGTAACCCTTGTAAGAGTGACTCTCTGGTCAAGTAGGAAATCTCATATTATGATGCATCCCTCGGGCTAAGTAGAGAAACCTACTTGTGAGTCTCTCTCTAGCTTTATCCCCTTTCTTTTACTTTATTTTTATTTCAGCATTTTTCCTTTATTTTTTTTAATTGTGTGGGTTGTTTATTTTTAATTATTTATTTATTTAATTTTAATTGCATGGCTTGCGTCTTTAAATTCTTAGATGACGTATGGTTAGGACGTTATTTTAGATACATATGTTTAGGACTTTAATTAGAATTAGATCACAACCATTAATCATTTCACTTTCGCATTATTAAAAAAAATAATAATAAAGTGGTTGCTCTCCCTGTGTTCGATCCGTAGCTATACTGATCCGTACGCTTGCGGTTATATTTTAAAATCTCAAACAAGTTTTTGGCGCTGTTGCTGGGGAGACAGTTCCATGTTATTTTTCGCTTTCTTTTGGTAAATCGGAATTCTTTGTTTGCTTTGTTTTGTTTTTCCTTTTCTTTTATTGAATTCCTGAGAAGAACAACTTGCAATAATAGTTGTATCGGTGGAGGTCGTTATGCCTCACAGTATGATAAAAATAGGTTTCACCCTATAGCAGTACCTCAGGAATTGACCTGAGCAACCCCGGATCCCTGCCGGTAAGCTACCAAAAAGCCAAAAAAAATAAATAAATAAATAAATAATCATTAAAAAAAAAGTTTTGCTATCCATTCTTTTGTGCTTGTCTTACTCTAGTTGTGGGTAGTTTTCTATTGCATGAGTGTTAGGTGGGCACGTAATACTAAGAATCGGTTAGAAAGAATAGATCTAATAAGTAGTAACCATATACGTTTGCTCTCTTTAAAACCTTTCAATATAGGAGACCAACATCAAAATCCTTCACCTAAATCTCTAAAAGATAGGTTCTACCCTGCTAGAACAGCCCAACCGTCCTGCATAGTTCTACCACAAGCCCAGGGCAATAATTTTGAACTCAAATCTCAATACATCACTATGTTGCCCCACTTCCATGGGTTGACCTCTGAGGATGCATACCTATTTCTAAGGGAATTTGAAGAGGTATGTGTTCTAATTAAGATCCAACAGCTTTCTGATGATGCTGTTAAGCTTAGGTTTATCACTTTTGCATTAAAAGACCAAGCTAAGAAGTGATTGTATGGGTTACCCACAAATTCCATAACCTCATGGGAACAGTTCATAGTTGTCTTTCTCAAGAATTTTTTCCCAACTCACAAGACCAATAAGCTTAGAAGTGATATCCTTCAGTTTAGGCAAAAGCCTACTGAGTCCTTTTCCAAACTTATGGAGAGATTCAAGGATCTACTCCAAGAATGCCCTCACCATGGCCTAGACTTATGGCATT
>NC_056570.1:14637507-14703456 GCF_013358625.1 Macadamia integrifolia
AAAGCACTAAAGGCATGGAGAGGATTTCCATATCAAATTAGAAGCAAGGAAAATCATGGGAGGGGTTTCCTGCGCAAGAAGAGAAAAAAAAAAAAAAAAAAGAAAAAAAAAAGGAAGAAATAAATCTTGTCTAAATCTTCTCTCTCCTCCACATCATCACCAAAAGATTATCCAAATCACACAAAGCAAGAAGGATAATCGTCCCTTGGAGGGAGAAAAAGAAGAGACAAATAAATTAAAAAAAAAATAATAATAAGTAAAAAAATATTATAAGAAATTTCTCCAAGTTTATTTCTCTCTTCTCTCTCCTCCCCCTTAGCACTTTTGGTCTCAAAAGATCTCACTACCAATTGTGGGTTTTTTCCTTTTAGGAAAGAGAAATTTGTTACCCTACCTCCCCATTCCCTATAAATACAACTCATGTAAGAGGAAGGGGGACAATTCATTCTTCTTCTAGGGTTTTTTTTTTAGTTGCTCTATCTCTTTCTCTAGCTCTAGTTCAAGGTTTATGCTTTAAACACTTTTGTAAGTTCTTTATATTCAATTAATGCAAGTACTTTTGCTTTTGATTCAGTCTTTTATTTTTATTGCTTAAGCAATTCAAGTTGTAATTTTCAAGTTCTAGTTCTAGGCTTAGTTCTAGGTGACAAGAACAAGCTATGAAGCATGTCTTTCAAGTTCAATTTATTTTTTCTTCAGATTTGTTTTCTCTAGTACTAGAAATTTCAGATTTGGTTTATTCCATATCTGATTTTTAGTACTGGTAGTATCTCAAATCAATCAAGTTTTCAGTTCAAGGGTTAAAGTTCAAGTAAGTAGGCTCCTTCAGTAGTCTTCTCTCTCCCTCTCATTCCCTCTTCTGACTATCCTTTCTTTCTTAATTTAGGATTTTAATTTCAATTGTTACATTATTTTTATCCCTTTCCCCCAAGGTTCATGGCTAGTGTATGTGTTGGCTTTGTCCCTGCTAGCCATAGAACCATTAATTTATTGTTTTTATTTTAATTGTCTCCCTTTCCCTAAAGGCAAGTAGAGTAACCCTTGTAAGAGTGACTCTCTGGTCAAGTAGGGAAGCTCATATTATGATGCATCCCTCGGGCTAAGTAGAGAAACCTACTAGTGAGTCTCTCTCTAGCTTTGTCCCCTTTCTTTTACTTTATTTTTATTTTAGCATTTTTTTCTTTATTTTTTTTAATTACGTGGGTTGTTTATTTTCAATTATTTATTTATGTAATTTTAATTGCGTGGCTTGCGTCTTTAAATTCTTAAATGACGAATGGTTAGGACGTTATTTTAGATACATCTGTTTGGGACGGTAATTAGAATTAGATCACAATCATTAATCAGTTCAGTTTCGCATTATTAAAAGAAAAAATAAATAAAGTGGTTGCTCTCCCTGTGTTCAACCCATAGCTACATTGATCTGTACGCTTGCGGTTACATTTTAAAATCTCAAACAGGATGCAATAGGACTGACAAGGCTTCCATGACAGGATCTATATATGCAAGGTATGTGATCCTTTTGATATACCCATAGGTACGAGATCAAGGGGGTGACTTCCTTGCCCATTACTCATGACTACACACGAGGTTAAGTAACTGGCCACGGGGTGGTGGAACCGTGAATGATTGTGTGCAAAAGTGTAATGTAGGGTAACCATCATTCGATCTCAAAATTCCATACAGTGCATGGACCTCCCTGAGGTGCTGGCATAATTACGGACATCCTCACTGTTTGATGACGTATTCAATCTCAAAATGTCATAAAGTGCACGGACCTCCCCAAGGGTCTGGCACAAATACAACATCCTCGTTGTTTGACGATACCTTCCATTCTTGTGTAGGAAGCAGGTATCATTTTCTCTCAGAGTACTTAGTATGTCATGCACTGACCTCCCCGAGGGTGCAGGCATGACAGGGAGTACCCTCGCTAAATGATTTCACTTCGAGCATGACGCATGATGTAGTTAGTGAATACAATTACAAACATGGGTTAGCCAAAAATGTTTTCAAACAAATGTGTTGGAAAATGTTCTTGCATTTAAAGGTAACATCTAGTATTGGAAGCTTGACATTCATCCCCAGTGAAGTCACCACTGTGAGGGTAGCGGCCGGAGATGGACTTGCATACCATCCTCTCTCCTCTCTTTCGTTTTCATATGAGCGGAGGGGTTCGTGTCATATGTGCTTTACTTGTTGGCCCCGCACCGCCGTATCACCGCTCAAAGATACATGGAGGCCTATTTCACAAGAGTAAAAGTTCGTCATTTGAGATGGTGGTTTGATGATGGTCCAATATGGGGATCGGGATCATACAAAAGCGTTTGGAGTCGCCACCTAGGATTATGGGCCTAGGACCCAGGGGTGGGCCCGATTCTAGAGAAAAGGGCCCAAAAGTTGGTCTGGTTTAGAGATTTAGGGTAAGTGTCAGGTTATAGATTTGGGAAGGTGTTAGGCACCCAATCTACCCGGTTCAATCGGTCTTCCTATTAGATACTTAAGAACAAATATTTTCCACGATTACTCCTATTCCACATGTATGGCTAAGTTATCACACATATATACATTGACTGAATTAAAATAATTATGTACACTAAAACATGCTTAATATAAGGTGTACATTGTGATGATTTGGTTGAAAATATACATGATCTTAACCCCTGTTTCAGGTCAAGAGGGGTGGGCCCCTAATTAGTACCGGCTCGGACTGTCTTTCGGATTCTCCTGGCTTAGGGGAAGATGGTCTTGACCTCCAACTTCCTTTGTTGAGAGATGTTGATTGTGATGGTGTGCAGACAGGGTTCCAACTTGGAATGGTTACCTTCGGGTTTGGGATTCGGACAGAGCTTTGGCTAAGGAAGGCTATTTCCTGGCTTAGGATGAGGTGGCACTCCGATTGAGCTTCCGCTTGGGATAAACTAAGGGAGGGCTAGGCTGAGGTTGCACTTCGGCAGAGCTTTCGCTGGGGATAGGCTAGGGGAGGGCTAGGCTGAGAAGGCACTTCGGCAGAGCTTCTGCTGGGAATGGCTATTTCTAAAAAGATTCCAAGGGCACTCAGACAGGGCTTCCACTAGGGACGGCTATTTTTAGAAATAAATGGACAAACCTAAAAGTGGATTAAAGTGCTCCAAAGCCCCAAATAACACTTTGAAGATCCGAACAGAGTTTCAGATCTTAACAAAGATCTCTCTATAGACCCGAAGAACCTCAAAGGGGGGTTTCTACTTTGGGTAAAACTCAAGAACACTCAAAGGGAGGGTTGAAGAACATACTACTTTTGGGAAAAACTAGATCATACTAAGAACTTGGATTGAAGATCATTAAAGTCCCGAAGAACACTTCGAGATCCGAACAAGATTTTGGGTCTTGACGAAGATCGCTTCGAAGACCCGAGGAATATCAAGGGGGAGAGGGGTGAAAATTTTCACTACAAAGGAGTGAGGTGGGATTTTGGTGTGTTTTTTTCCAAAGGAGGGGGTATTTATAGGTTTTTCTGGCCAATAGGAAAGGGGGAATCTCTTTGCTCAATGGGTAGAAAGGGGGTTCTTGCCTAAAGTGGGGGAAGGGGACCTTTATACACTGGGTAAAAGAGGGGTTTTGGGGAGAGAATTACTAGCAAAAAAGAGATTTTTTGGCTTCAAGTAGGTGAAGGGATTCCCCCTTCACCTATTGGGCCAGTGGAAACACCATCTTGGCCATTGTCGGCAGTGCAAATGATTGGGCCAAAGTGCACCAGACATGGGGGCAGGCAGTGCGGGCAATGTCATGGGTGTGCGACGTATGGTGCATGGGTAGTGGCGTATAGGTGGGAAAGTTGGCCAGCACATGGTGTGCATGTTGGTGCAGGTTGGCCTACTGGCCAACGCGTGTATGCGTGGGCTGGTTTGCTGGTCACTACACAAGCATAAGGTAAGGGCTTAGGCCAGTGCCCGCGGGGGCACTGGGGCGCGGGGTTGTGGGCCTATGAGGCACAAGCACAGGCAGGCTGGTGCGGGGCCATAGGCTTTGGGCATGGGGGCAGGAGCTACGGGGCATGGGGGTGCGGCCTATGCCCGTGTGCATGGCAGGGGTAGGCTAGTGCGCATGGTTGGTGCAGGCATCATACACAGCAGCCCATGGGCAGCAGCCATGCGTCGATGCCGTGGGTTGCAGCCATGGGCTGTGACCATGGGCAGCAGGCATGGGCAGCAACCATGGGCAGCAAGCATACGTGCAGGCTACCCTGCTGGCCAGCAAGCGTATCACGCGAGTAATTATGGGTCCTTCTGGTGATGATTACGGGAGATCCGTTGGTCAAATTTTGGCATGCCATATATCGTCGGAATCATATTTTCGAGCACTATCCATCCGTATGGTCATCTTGACCAGATTCCTTTGTATATAAAAAAGTCAAAATTGGACCCTCTTCTCTCCCACGTGGGGGTTTTTAGGGTTTCAGGTAGGGCAATGTTTCCGGGTTATTTGAGTAAGTAGGGGATGATCTTTAGCGTGCTTAGGGTAGGTAGGGGATTTTTCCAAGTTTCCAGTGGGACTGTCCTTGTGTGCGGCAGGAGTGTGGGAAAGTGTAGTTTTTCGGGGATGAGTGCGAGAGATCCGTCGGTCTAATTTTGACGTGTCATATATTGTCGAAATCGTATTTTTGAGCACTATCCATCCATATGGTCATCTTGACCAAATTCCTTTATGTATAAAAATTCAAAATTACACCCTCTTCTCTCCCGCAAGGGGGTTTCTAATGGTTTGGGTAGGGAAAAGTTTTTATCATCATCTCCATTGATCAAAAGCCAAAAGTCACGTCCAAGATCCATATTTCATCATAGCTGGAGAAGGGTGACAAAATTGGGTGTCTACACATCTCGAAAGGGTAAAGAAGCCGCTTCATCCTTTGGAAGGTGAAAAGCCATGACCTTTAAGAGGAAGAGTGCAGGGTCGAGTCCCTCTTCCCAACCCGCACAACGTAGGAGAGAAGCTCCTCTAGACCCCGAAGACTATAACTAGGGTCTTTTCCACAGTATGGAGGCGGCTGTAGCTTGCCCAATCTTCTTTAAGAAGTCGGTTATAATGGAGAAGACAGTGGTGGTGGAAGATTTTGAGGGTTTTCATATACTGGACAAGTTCATAGCATTGGGTTGGCAATCTGTGCTTGACCCCGACCATCCTTGCTACGAGGATCTAGTCCGGTATTTCTACTATAACCTGGAGGTGTCTTTTGAGAATGGGGAGTACTCCCTTACCAGCATGGTAAAGGGAGTAAACATTAAATTGACTATGGATTGGTTGGCGGGTCCTGGGTATTTCTGTAGAAGGTACCCACTTCTACATTGCTCCGAGGATAAAGATTGTGGGCCCAAATTTGAGTCCGAAGATGCAGGAGGATATTTGTAAGGCCATCAATGGCAGTAAAGTGCATCCCTTGTCTAAGATAGCCTACAATGCAGATGCCCATGTGTTTGCACGCTTGGCTCAGTTCAACATGCTTCCTAGAGCAAGTCACATAAATCAATTTAATTTCATGGTGGCCTACTTGGCTTACTGTATCCACATGGCCTTGGAGGAGGGTGTTGTAGACACCTACCTAATTTTGTCACCCTCCTCTAGCTATGATGAAATGTGGATCTTGGATGTGACTTTCGGCCTCCAATCAATAGAGATGATAATGGAAACATTCCCCTACTCGAAACCCTGAAAACACCTATGAGGGAGAGAAGGGGGTCCAACTTTGACTTTCTATATACGAATGAATTTGGTGAAGATGACCACATAGATGGATAGTGCTTAAAAATATGATTTTGACAATATATGGCATGTCAAAATCGGACTGATGGATCTCCCGCGATCATCCTTGGAAAATTAAACTTTCCCGCACATAAACCGCACACGTGGAAACCTGAAAAATCTCCTACCTACCCCAAACACCCTAAAATTCATCCCCTACCCACCCAGATAACCCGAAAACGCTCCCCTACCAGAAAAATGAGAAACCCTCATGTGGGAGAGAAGAGGGTCTAATTTTGACATTTTATATACGAAGGAATCTGGTCAAGATGATCGTACGGATGGATAATGCTCAAAAGTACGATTTCGACAATATATGACACGTCAAAATTAGACCAACAAATGTCCCATTACCGTGACCAAAAAATTCTATAAATCGCGCACGCTACACGTACTGGCCAGCCCGCATGCGTGCTTGCTGCCCATGGGCTACAGCACATGGCACCTAGCTAGCCATGCGCCTAGCCAGTCATGCACCCAGCTAGCTATGCACCTAGCCAACCATATGCCCAGTAGGCCCCCGCCCTGCACACCTGCATGCTGGCCAACAGGCCAGCCCACATGCATAAGCACGGTGGCAAGCAGGCTAGCCTACACACATACGCTTGTTGGCTGCTACCCAGTCTGCCTGTCTACTGCCATGCCCATGCCCCCTTTGCCAATTGCTACCCATACCATGGCACCGTGCCATGTGCCGCTCACCCACATGCCACTACCCACGTGCCATGCGCAGCACACAGATAACATTACCCGCATTGCCTACCCTCCTATACTAACCATGCCCTGTGCAATTTGGCCCAATCTTGCACGCCCCCAGCAATAGCCGAGATCCTTTCACCCACTAGAAACCAAAATCCCACTTTTTTTGGCTAAGGATTCTCTCTTCCAAGAAACCCCTCTTTTACCCATTGGATAAAAGCCCGTTTCACCCATTTTAGTCCAAAAACCCCTTTTGTCCATTGTATAGAAGCCTGCTTCACCCACTTTAGGAAAAAAATCCTCTTTCGTCCGTTGGATAAAGATGTTCCCTCTTTCCCATTGGTCAAAAAAACCAATAAATACCCCCTCCTTTGGATTTAAGACACCAAACAACCCCACCTCACTCCATAGTAGTAAAGCTCTGCCCTCTCTCCCCTCCCCCTCTTGAGTTTCTTCGGGTCTTTAGAGCGATCTTCGTCATGATCCAAAATCTTATTCGGATCTTCGAAGTGTTCTTCGGGACTTTGAAGATCTTCAATCCAAGTTCTTAATCTAATCCAGTTTGTGCCAAAAGTAGTCTATTCTTCAACCCCCTCCTTTGAGTATTCTTGAGTTTTACCAGAAATAGAAACCCCCCCTTTTGAGGTTCTTCGGGTCTATGAAGAAATCTTTGTTAAGATCCGGAACTCTGTTCGGATCTTCAAAGTGTTCTTCGGGACTTTGGAGATCTTCAGTCCATTGTCAGGTCAATCCGTTTCTTTCCAAAAATAGTCATTCCTAGCGGAAGCCCTATCCAAGTGCCCTTGGAATCTTTCCATAAATTGCCATTCCCAGCAGAAGCTCTACCGAAGTGCCACCTCATCCTAGCCCTCCCCTAGCCTAACCCCAACGGAACCTCTGCTGGAGTGCCACCTCAGCCTAGCCCTCGAGAAGTCCCGAGAAAATCAGGAGTAAGGACACCTAGTGGGAAAAAGAGGAAGGAAAGCATGACTTTATTACATAGAATGTCTTATGGGAATATTCTCAACAAGCCACTTGCATGAATCTACCACTGATGGCATTGGGTGGACCAGGGACATCAAACCCTATCCACCCTTTATCATTAAGTGGACTAACTTTGGATGAATCATTGGTTGTCAATTTAGTGAATGTGTGAACATTGGGTTGGGAATTCAAGAATCCTAAAATAAGCCACTTTTGGTTTAGGCATAATACTACACCTCAAGTATTCTCTGCGGTCCCTTTGGACGAGTCAGGGTAATCGGTTAACTCACCTAAGTCCGGTGTCACCACCGTCATCTCTCTGAGATTGTCTACTACCAAGCGATTATAGCCCAATTGTATGGATCCACATGACTCTGAATCAGCCAAACAGGCCTAGGTCCGTCCCTTGGAGACCTTGCAGACAGAAATGGCTAAAGTCAAGAGAGGGATAGCTCAGATATTATATGCACTTCAGAATCCTCCCAAAACTGATCCCAGGAATGAGCTGGCACCAGCTACAGGAGATATGGATCAGAATGGAGCTATAAGTTATCATGGGAACTCTTCCCGAGTTGACCCAAGAGAACCAGAGCAAGTCAGGCCAACCGATCAAAGAGGATCTTCACCTACTCATCCAAATGGTCAACGAGGGGTCTATTCCAAGGTCCCTCCTCTCAGGGTAGTGATTGAAGATGAGGAAGAGGAATTTGCAACACAAGTCCGAATGGAACCTCTAGAAACAGATAGAGAAAGAAAAGTCAGGGAGTAGTTGGAAAAATTGGAGAATATGTTTCGAGCAGGGAAGAGTTCAGAAAGTCAAGCAGTAGTGTCAAATGAAATGAGTTCTTTTCTGGGGAAGGATTCCTAAGATATTCAAGTGGCAGACCAACAGGTTTGATGGGTCGGGAGACCCCAAGGCTCATCTTAAAGTCTTCTTTAGCATCGCCAAGTCATGGCAACTTGGAGATAACCAGATGGGGCAAGTCTTCATGCTAACCCTATCAGAACCAGCACTAAGGTGGCTCACACAGTTAACATCCCAAACTCAGAATTGGACCACAATGGTGAAAGCCTTCACCAAGAAGTACTCATACAATACTGAGGTGGATGTGAAACATTTGGAGCTTGGGACATTGAGACAGCAGCCTAGAGAAGGATTCACCGCCTTCTTGATGAGCATTAGAGACAAGGCCGCCAAGATGGCAGATCGGCTTTCAGAAGTAGAGCAGGTGGAGATGTTAATAGAGAACTTGTCAAAGCCCTATTATGATGTTCTTTACTATCAACATCTCCAAACTTTTGATGCCTTGAGAGCCACCAGCACATAGGTGGAGAACAGAATTTTGAGAGAGGCCCAGTATCAAGGTTCCTTCCAAGATGCAAGCATGAACACCAAAGTCGGACGTGGAAAGAGTCTGAAAACTAATATGGTGAGTGCAGTTCAGTAGTCAGGCCTGCCAGGCACTTCTTCACAATCATTCATAATACAAGCAGATGCACCTCCCAGAAGGCCCCTCATCCAAGAAGGCAGTTTTTTGATTTGGGAATGCCCATGACAGCAGTATATGAGAAGTTAAAGAAACAAGGATTGCTAGGGATAGTGGCCCCAAGAGTGATCAGCAACCCTCCTCCAGCTTGGTATAGGGATCATGAATATTATACTTACCACACTCAGAAGGGGCAAAACATTAAAAGATGTTTGGGTTTACAGCATGCAATTCAAGACTTGGTAGACAACGGAACCATTGAGGTCAAGGTGAAGCAACCTCCCAATGTCAACACCAATCCACTCCCTGATCATGTGAACAATCTAGAGGAAGAAACCACCTAGAGTGACCCCACTCAACTTATTGTACCTAGGTCTCGGAAGAATCATACGAATGCCCCTGCTTACAAGAACTCATGAGTCAAAGGGCAGGAGTAATGAGGACCCTTAGAAGAAGAGAATCATCAGAAGAAGAATCAGAAGATCGGACGCCCGTCGTTCATCCTTCCTCCTCAATAGAAGAATCCACCGCACCACATTACCAACCCCCACCATACCTTCCACCTTCACCATATTATCAACCTCCGCCATATCATCAACGTTCCCCCCACTATCAAAGTGAAGGAACCTCCTCATCTTATCACCCCCAATCTTCATATCCTACCTCTCACATTACATCATCTTTATATCATTCCGCTTCTTATCCCTTATCATCCTCATACCAATCCCATTCTCAAGGTTTGGTATATAACCCAAGACAAGGATGGATGGATGGGTACAATTGGAAGGATATGTTTGCACTACTAGATTCACCAAAAATGACCTCATCAACAGGATCAGTGAATGCTTTAGGAGAAGGCCAGGAGAGTGATCCCACTTCTCTAATTCAGCCCGCTGTACCTTCAAATGACAATCTAGAAGTAATTGGAGAGGTTACAGTTGATCTTCTCAGAGCATTAATTACATTGGCCATAAGGGAGCAGGTCAAAGAGTACACCTCTGTAATCCACATAGGGAGTGACATAGAGGAGGATGAGTCAAGACTGGTCCAACTTCAAGCCATTGATGTTAAGACCAACCCTATGGAAATCTTCTGGTCCATACGCTCTAAATACTACGAGGGTTTGGATGTCGGAGGCTTTGATGGTCCAAAAGAGTCTAATGAAGAACCAAGTGAGGGGGAAATCAGTGAAAAAGAGGATGATGACGGCGATGATGAGGATGAGAATGAAGATGAGAAGGATGGAGATGACTGATTCTTAAAAGGATGATGGGCATCCTTACTATGATGACTACCAAGGGCCTTGGTACAATGACTATGATGATGAGTCAGAATACTACTCACCAGAACATCCAACATGTTTCTCAGTCTATGCCATTGGTGGTGATGATTTGATAGCTGATCCGACAAGTGGTATTTACCCTTCCCTCTGCATGGGAGGAGATGATTCTAAGTTAAATTCAGAAAGTGATGAAGAATCTAGAGAGCCAATGAAAGTTTATCTAGAGGAGCTGGAATCCGTATTAGAGATGGAAGAAAAGTTGTGTGACGTATACTCCACTACGTTGAAGATGCAGGAAAGGGTGGAAGAAATTGACAACATGCTAGGAGAAGTAACTTTCGGTGACTGTTACTACCGTGAGCAGTTGGATGATCTGGAGGAAATAGGGCCAGATGGCACATTCTCAAAGGTAGTAGATGCTACATTCCAACAGCTTTCTAATGCAATTAAAAAGCTGCGAGCCAGGGCTGTGGATATTTGTGGAGGACCTCGACTTTCCACCCCAAGCAGGGAGGGGGAATCAGAAGAAGAGGATGATCCCATGGTGGGGATAATCACCATTACCAATAGTGATGATGAAGATTGTTATCCCACAGAGATTATTGTAAAGAAACCTATCAACGTGATGGAAACTATAAGTGGGAAAGACTACAAGGGAAAGGCTCTAGCAGTAGAACAGCCAGGGGCTAATGAGGTTAGAACTAGCAGCTTGAAGAAAGAGCCAGAGAGTTCAATCTTGGCTCAACTCAAGAAGTCCCAAGCGAACATCTCAATTTGGGGACTGTTGATGGCGTCCTCCTCACACTGTGAAACAGTCTTGAAGTCCCTCACTAATATGCAGGTGCCAATCGAGATAAATTTAACACATCTCGTACATATAGTAGGGGCAACATATGTGGTACAATCTCTAATGCTCTCAGATTCAGAGCTTTCCAAAGGAGCCCATCACAATCGGGCTCTCCACATCACAGTAGAATGCCTTGACAAAGTGGTTCCCTAGGTTCTTGTTGACAATGGGTCCACTTTGAATGTGCTACCATTGAGATCGCCAAAGAGTATTGGCATCAACTTGGAAGAAATGAGGCTGACCACCCAAACCATACGAGTATATGACAATACCAAGAGGAAGATCCTCGGCATCATTACCCTTGCCGTAAAGATTGGCCCGGTGAAGTTTAATATTGATTTCCAAGTCATTGATATACCGGCTGCCTTTAACATGCTCTTGGGATGGCCTTAGTTGCATCCTACAAAGGTAGTGTCCTCTAGTCTCCATCAAAATATGAAGTTCTTTCATAAGGGAAAGGTGGTCACAGTAGCCGGAGATCCCAAAGTGGTTAACACTTTGGCCAATATTGAAAGTGGGGAAGAACAAGACTAGGAAGTTCAACTGAGTGGTTTTGAATTAGATACAACTTGTGCAGCCATTGCTAAGGAAGTTCCAAAGGAGAAAGTCCCAGCTAACTATGAAGCCATCTGGAGACTGCCAGTGAATCAGATGATGAAGAATATGTAATATTTTCCTGGTATGGGACTAGAGAAATATCATCAAGGAGTTCTGAAGCAACTTAGTTTGGTCGTAAACGAAGGAAGGAATGGTCTCGGGTACACTCCTCCGACCACCAAAGGGCAAAAAGTGCTGAGGATGACTAGGAAGATCTCTGTCTCTTACTACCCTACTCTCAATGGGTATTTTGTAAAAGAAGGAGAGGATTTCCCCTTTTGTGGAAATGTGGAGCCATGGTTTGATGAAACCGTAGCAAAGATGCAACCAGAATTTAAAGTGTTTTTCCAAGACGAGTTCCACTGGGTGACTCATGAAGTGGGACAATAGAAAATGCTAGTCAATGAAAGTGACCAAGACAGTTGCATCACTGGGATAGAAAAAATTGCATGGATTGCGACTTGGTCTTCCTCTAGTGATCCTACAACATTGATCCAATCGAAGGAGGCACCAAGTCCTCAAGTCCTCCTAAAAAGAGAATGGGAGAAGAAGATAAGGCTCACCTAGAGTTTGTCACTTCCCATTGATGTGAAAGACTTCATTTGCTCCCTCCTACAAGAGCCAAGATCCCTAGAGCTACATGAGTTTAAGCCTCATCCTTTCAGAGGAAGAAGTGTGTATGCAAAGCAAAGGAGAGCACAGAGAATGTTGGTCTGTATGTACTGTACTTGAACCAACTGCAATGGGAAGTCTCGCGAAGGTGGTCAAAGATGTGACCGAGGCACTAGGATGGCATCCCTCAATAGGCTAAAAAAGATGGACATCATAGAAAAGGGATTGAGCAGTCTCCACCAATCTTCACCCCTCAGAAAGTTTGGCTTTCGAGAGCACAAGATTGATTAGCTAGTATTCGTGAAGAAGCAGGCACCTTTCCAGAGGAACCATTGTGCAACTAAAGAAAGAGCAGAAACTTTCTCATAAGGAGAAGAAGGCCCTTTGCCACACCTCCTCATCCATCAAGCCACTGGACCACTCCTGAACAGGACAAGCACTGGAGAAAACTTCAAGTTTGCTTATGCTATTGAGGCAACCAGCCTGAATACTGCTAGTGAAAGCATCAAGCCAGTTATCAAGTTTGTAATTGATTCTATTGCTTATGATTTTGTGTCGGCCTCCCCTCTTAAGGAGAGTCCAGAGTCCTTGTATGTTGAGTCTGTTACACCTTCTTTCATGAATGAAATTTCTAATTCCGAGTATGACTTGCCTCCTTTTTCTGATAATAAAACCCACTCACTTCACTCATAAAAGTTAGAATGAGGAATGGACAAGGAAGGGGGACCACTTTATAGGAAAAAATTCATTTTCCCAGAAAAAAAATTGAGATTCCAAATCCAATGTGCAAATCATAGTTCCTTACTACCAAATACCAAATTCAAAATTATTTTGGTTGTAGTTGCAAATTATGTCACATGGGAAGTAAAAGTTCAAAGGGAAGGTAAAGAGTCATGTGGTAGTTGGAAATTCCAATTCAAATAAAAAAGGAAAGTAAAAATGAAAAGGAAGGTAAAATTCAAATTCATGTGGTATGTGGAAATTATATCACATGAAAAAGAGGAAAGTAAAGGTCAAAATTTTATTTCTCATGGTCAAATTCAAGGTTAAAAGCAAAAAAGCAAGATCAATGGTAAAAGCAAAATCAATGATAAAGGAAAGATTCAAAATTTAAGGTTAAAAGCAAAAAAGCAAGATCAATGGTAAAAGCAAAATCAATGATAAAGGAAAGATTCCAAATCAAGGGTAAAAAGCTAAAAAGCAAGATCAATAGTAAAAGCAGGGTTCTAAATCAAAGAACTAGAAATCAAGAAATTAGGGGAAAATCAAGAAAATAAACAACTTCATTGACCCGGCCTCAGATGGCCCAATTGCATTTACCCGGCCCCAAGGGGCCCTTTCTCTTTGTATCGGCTCCAAGTGACCCGATCTCATAGACCAAATCCCTGAAGTGGCACATGTGAAGCCTAGCTAAGGAAAATCCAAGAATCAAATGTTTTTACTTGTTGCAAGATTGGAAGAGCAGCAAATTTCTCTCTTGTAACCATCGGTCACAGATAGTCCAAATTGGTTCGAAAGACCCAGCCTGGAGACCACAATCCCTGAACTGGCACACGTGAAGCCTAGCTAAGGAAAATCCAAGAATCAAATGTTTTTACTTGTTGCAAGATTGGAAGAGCAACAAATTTCTCTCTTGTAACCATCGGTCCCAGATAGTCTAGATTGGTTCAAAAGACCCAGCCTGGAGGCCAAATCCCTGAACTGGCACATGTGAAGCCAAGCTAAGAAAAAGTCAAAGTCAAAATACTAACATTTTTTACCTGATTGGAAGAGCAATGAATTCCTTTCTCACATTCGGTAGCCCAAGTAAGCCTAAAACTCTAAAAAAGTTGAGAGATATTATCTGTTGCATTTTTCAACTCCGTCATAAATGAGCAAGATGATGGCAGTACATGCTCCAGGTCACAAAATGTGGTTGTTCTTTTTTTTTACCCTTTGGCCATTGGCACAGGCCTCGGTAAAAGAGAGGCATTCTGTCAACACCCAATTTGTCACCCTCCTCTAGCTATGATGAAATGTGGATCTTGGATGCAAATTTTAGCTTCCGATCAATAGAGATGATGATAGAAACATTTCTCTACCCGAAACCCTAGAAACCTTCGCGCAAGAGAGAAGGGGGTCCAAATTTGACTTTCTATATACGAAGGAATCTGGTTAAGATGATTGCATAGATGGATAGTGCTTGAAAATACAATTTTGACGATATATGGCATGTCAAAATTGGACCGATGGATCTCCCGCGATCATCCCCGAAAAATTACACTTTCCTACACGTATGCCGCGCACGCGAACAGTTTTGTTGGAAACCTGGAAAAATCCCCTACCTACCCCAAACACCCTAAAATTCATCCCCTACAACCCAGATAACCCAGAAACACTCCTCTACCTGAAACCCTAGAAACCCTCATGCGGGAGAAAAGAGGGTCCAATTTTGACTTTTTTATATACGAAGGAATCTAGTCAAGATGACCGTACGGATGGATAATGCTCGAAAGTACGATTTTGATGATATATGGCACGTCAAAATTGGACTAATGGATCTCCCATTACTGTCACTAGAAAAATTCGTAAATCACGTGTGCTGCATGCGTTGGCCACCAAGCTAGCCATGGTGCTAGCTAGCTAACCATGCGCCCAGCCAGCCATGCACCCAGCCAACCATACACCTAGCCAACCATACACCCAGCTTGCTATGAGCCCAGCAGGAGGGTACAGGCCTGCGCCCCCACCCTGCACACCTGCGTGCTGGCCAGTAGGCCAGCCCTCGTGCATACGCATGCTGGCTAGTAGGCTAGCCAGCACACATACTCGTGTTGGCTACTGCACATGCCTGCCCCCCCTTTGCCAGTTGCTGCCCATGCCATGGCGCCATGCCATGCGTTGCACACCCACATGCCACTACCCGCGTGCCATGCGTCGCACACCCATAATATTGCCCACATTGCCTACCCTCCTATACTAACCATGCCCCGTGCACTTTGACCCAATCTTGTGCGCCGCCGACAATAGCCGAGATTTGTTTTTCACTGGCCCGATGGATGAAGGGATTCCCCCTTCACCTACTTGAAACCAAAATCCCATTTTTTTCCAAGGATTCTCTCTCCCAAAAATCCTCTTTTACCTATTGTATAAAAGCCCATTTCACCCATTTTAGTAAAAAAAAACCCTTTTGTCCATTGGATAGAAACCTGCTTCACCCACTTTACGCAAAAAATCCTCTTTCGTCTGTTCGATAAAGATGTTTCCTCTTTCCCATTGGCTGAAAAAACCTATAAATACCCCCTCCTTTGGATTTGAGACACCAAACAACCCCACCTCACTCCATAGTAGTGAAGCTTTGCCCTCTCTCCTCCCCTCCCCCTCTTGAGTTTCTTCGAGTCTTCGGAGCGATCTTCGTCAAGAACCGAAATCTTGTTCGGATCTTCGAAGTGTTCTTCAGGACTTTAAAGATCTTCAATCTAAGTTCTTAGTCCAATCCAATTTTTACCAAATATAGTGTGTTCTTCAACCCCCTCCTTTGAGTGTTCTTGATTTTTACCAGAAATAGAAACACCCTCTTTTGAGGTTCTTCGGGTCTACAAAGAGATCTTTGTTAAGATCCGAAACTCTGTTTGGATCTTCAAAGTGTTCTTCAGGACTTTGGAGATCTTCAGTCCATTTTTAGGTCAATCTATTTCTTTCTAAAAATAGTCGTTCATAGAGGAAGCCCTATCTGAGTGCTCCTGAAATCTTTCTAGAAATAGTCATTCCCAGCGGAAGCTCTACCAAAGTGCCACCTCAGCCTAGCCCTCCCCTAACCTATTCCCAACGAAAGCTCTGTCAGAGTGCCAGCTCATTATAAGCCCGGGAATAACCTTCCTTAGCCAAAGCTCTGTTTGAATTCAAATCCAGAAATAGCCTTCCCTAGCCGAAGTTCTGTCCGAATCCAAATCCGAAAGAAACCGTTCCTAGCCGAAACCTTGTCTGCATACCATCAAAATCAAAGAAAGTTGGAGGTTAAGACCATCTTCCCCTGAGCCAGGAAATCCAAAAGATAGTCCGAGCATGTACTAATCAGGGGCCCACCCCTTTTAACCCGAAACAGGGGTTAAGTTCAGGTACAATTTCTCAACCCAATTATCATCATAGAAACTTTACATAGACCTTGTTTTAGTGTATATAGTAGTTTGAATTCAATTAATGTATATATGTGTGATAACTTAGCCATGCATGTAGAATAGTAATAATTGTGGAAAATGTTCATTCTTAAGCATCTAGTAGGAGGACCGATCGAACTGGGTAGATTGGGTGCCTAACACCTTCCCAATTCTATAACCTGACACTTACCCTAAATCTCTAGACCAGACCAAATTTTTGGCCCTTTTCTCAGGAATTAGGCCAAACCCTGGGTCCTAGGCCCATAACCCTAGGTGGCGACTCTAGATCCCACTTGTATGATTCCGATCCACGTATTGGACCATCATCAAACCCTTGTCTCAAATGATGAATTTTACACTCCTGGGAAATAGATCTCCACATATCTCTAAGTGGCGATACGGCGGTGCAGGGCCTGTAAGCAAAGAACACACGACACACCCCCTCCCTTACATGAAAGAGAAAGAGAGGAGAGAGGATGGGATGCAAGTCCATCTCTGGCCGCTACCCTCACAAGTGCCTCGCATTTATGCCTCCCGTATATCATGTTGAAGACCATGGAGTACCATACAGCACACCCCAAGGACATAGGATTCTCATATGGCAGGTCACTCACCAAGATCTTTAAGTACTTCTAGGTGGACTTGCGGGGCGAGGAAGGAAAGTATCCCACAGATAGGTTCACCAGGGAGAACTTACGAAGGATGGGCATGTAAAGTCGTATGGGTGAACCTCAGGGGGCAGGAGCTCAGGGAGAAGAGGGTGAGGAGCATGTGGGTATGGAAGGTGAGGATGACAGTGAGGAGGATGAGGACTACATCCCTCATCATAATGAGGAGGATATAGATGATGAGGAGATCCTTGAGGAGGAGCCTCTTGATATGAGGGATGCGGATCCACATTTCAGAGCTCCATCTTCAAGTGGGGCATTTAATTTTCAGAGAATGATGGACAGCATGAAAGCCCTAAAAGATGGGAAAGATTAGACTTTGAGACGGTTAGATGAGAGTGCCACAAGAGAGAGGGCACTTCAGGATAGGCAGGCAGAGATTCTAAAGAGGGTGGAGGAGAGTACAGACCGTGAGTTGGCGATGCAACATAGGCTTGGGAGGCTAGAGGCTAACTTCCAAGCCCTAACTGAGGACTTAGATAAGGTCTCCAATGGAATTGTAGCTGATTTCGGCTGAGTGAAGAAGGAGGTTATGTTGACCAACGATAGATTCGACTATTATAATCGACGACTTTGCATCAACTCGAGGCCTAAAGGTGGGAAGACATTCACTGTTGACGATGAGGATTGATGGAACAGTGAATCCTTCCTATTTATATGATAACCCTCCTTGTCTTGTCTCGGAACAATCCTTTCTTTTTCGCTCCTTCTAACCTTATCTTCTATTTCGTGGTTATGAAACTATGGTGGTTTGTATATTTTGATACATTTTCTATAGTTTGGACTTGGTGGTGTGTTTAGGATGATATTTGTTATCTTTGGATAGTTCCTTTTTTTTTTCCTTTTGAACTTATTGTAATTTGGTAGTGACTGTGTCCGTCACCACATTATGTTTGTTATGTTTTTATTTATGATCTATCAGGTGGTAACTTTGAAATTTTTGGTATCTTTATTATAGCGTCGTTATGTTGCTGAAATTTTGTTATAATTTACACTCAATTGTTTATGGAATCGGCCAATTGGCACATTGTTATTCTGATTAGGTTCTACTCTCGTGCATGTAATGGAATGCAAGAATTTAAAATTTTTCATCTTATTACAGATTTTAATTCTTTAAATCTTTTATATTTATCTAACCCCGGGTCCTATTATAAAATTCTATAGGGATCTATCTTACATGTTGTGTAGAGCATTGCGCTCTGATACCACCGATGTCACACTCCGTTCTCATAGAACCAAAACGATGACTGAGTTAACTCCTGTTAACCCAAAACCTGTCAGGATCATCTGATGCAGTAACCACAACATAGCATACACTCAACTAAAGAAAGAAAAATCTGTAATTCAGCGAAAGTCTTGTATGTATATATCTGTAAATACCTCAATACTTTTGACACCCAAATTATGTTACATAGTACGTTTACATGTGGGCCCGTAGGCATGATATATACACAAGAAATACAATTTAAATATCCATATCACAAAAGGAGTAACATAACAAAGAATCAAAAAGAATCCCGGGACGGGTATCACTGTTGTTGTCCTGCAACACAGCTCTCACACGAGCACTCAGCACCATGCCCAAGATCTTCAAGGACCCACCAGTCCTGAGCTAGTAATTCTACAGTGGGTCCTGGCTCTAGTTCCTCAGCCAAAAAACCTATAAGATTATCTAAAAATGGTGTGCATGTGGGATGAGCTCACTAGCCCAGTAAGTGAAAAGAAAGACCAAGCAAGCATTTGCAATGCAAATGAACCTATATACATGAAATGTCCATTTTTATTATCCTAAATCACCTAAGCAACATTGCTTAGCCATAAGTTATGTGCTACTCACAACCACAATGCGTGTATACCCCGGGTACGAGTCGCGAACCTCATCACGCGATACGCCTATAGGGTTATCAAAGAAGGCCAGCCGTGGGTACCGAAAAAGTAAATTGTTGTTCCTCAGTGATATTAAAGTAAATTACTATTCCTCAACGGCATTAAAGTAAATTGGGCCTTGCCCTGCATTAAAGTAAATCTGGCTTTGCCCTGCATTAAAGTAAAAACAGTATGATTAGCCCTCTGATTATATCACCAAAGTTGTCGACTGCCCTACTGATCAGCCAGGCATACTTCTAATCGCCATCATTGGTACACAACCTTGAGCTTCCCCCCAATGATATACCCAGCACCTAAACCCCTGCTGGGAAGGGTCGTAGATAGGGAGATGTCATTCCTAACCACATGCTTCTATATGAGATAGTACGACTGCATAATGCCATCGTATCCCATTCTATAAGCCATCAATGCATTCGCTTCCAAGCCGACTACAGTATCTATCTAATCTCGCAATGCATCATTTTTAGTAATTGAAATCGTCCATCTCATAATCCATAGCAAGAATTAAGCATTTAATAATTAAAGCACAGCATAACAAATCATAAACGAGTTTCATAATGCATAAGACAATGCATGCAAATGGCATTCATGGTTGGCTAGTCTACACACAGTAATAAAATGATGACATGGCTAATCAACAACAATAATGGAATGATGTAAAAACACTCCAAAAATAAAGTCAACATCCTCTCCCCACTTACCTATTATGTATAATAGCTCATGCCCGGTACGAGGGAGATCTATCATGAGAAGACGCGAGTTCCTAGTAGAACCTATCATAAGCAAGTAAGTTTAGCATTTCGCCACTTTCAGGTCAAAATCAATGAAGTATGATATTCAAAGCGCATTTAAAATCGCAAAAGAAGGTTGCCCAAAAAATTTAAACACCATCGAAGTCCGATAGGCCTCATTGGTAGGTCAACCGGTGGGCCAGGTGCTCGTCGGTCATTACCTGCTGGTTGGGCTATGGTCTCTATCAGGACCGATGGGCTGGGAGTGGCGGGCAAATTTACCCATTAGTCTTTTCCCACAGCTCGTCCTAGGAGCTCTGTTAGGACCGACAGGCCAGGAGCGGTGGGCCAAGTGCCTACCAGTCCTTACCCTTTGATCGGGCTAGAAACCCAACCAGGATAGGAGGGCTCCGGATTGGTGGGTCTATCACTTCCTAAGGCACCCACCAATCAGAATCGGAATTATGCTGTTCACTTCCATTCTTCATCCCACCTTGGGGAAACCACAAGGGTTCGATTCGACCTCATTTTTCACACATCTAAAGGTCCCATATTGTGATTCTAACCTAGATCTAGGGTCGATTCAAAGTTTCACGCACCGATCTTACCTCTTTGCTCAAGAACACCTTCAAAACTTCCAATCTCTTCTTCAACTCAAGAAATCATCAATTGATCTTCAAATCTTGCAATTTCTTCACCTAAACCTTCAAAAATTAACATGTAGGTCTTCCATTAAACCTTAGATTTATTTTCTTAAGTGGGATTAACAAGATCTAAAGGATTTCTACCCAAATCAAAGGGTTTCACTTAGGGTTTCTTGAGGGTTGAAGAAATATAGCCTTCACTCACCTCAAATTGTAGATCTCAAGACGAGGATCACTTTTTCGGTGGCGAAATGGAAAAATCTAACCTTGGCGTCGCACCATGAGCATTTCTTCCTCTTCTTCCTCCCTTTTTTTTTTCCTTTTTTTTCTCTTTTCTTTACTCTTCGCACACACCTTGTAAAACATTAAATGATGGAAAAGAAGAGTAATAATTGCTATTTAACCTAGGTCAAAATATCTAATGACCAGATTGGTAGGTCACACTGGTGGATCCAACCCACCTATGACCACCCATCAGTTAGCCAAAACTTAGCCAATTAATTGGGATTTCGACGGGACTCAGCTCCCGACATATGTCTCACTCCCGATATATGATTTATAATACGTTCTCATCATAAAATACGGCTACGTACCTCTATTGTCAGTACATAGCCTTGTGATATGTGCAAGTACACAGATTGGTACGCGGACTTCACTAGGCACTGGTTTAGATTCGCTTGACCAACCCAAGTTTAGAGTCACTCTTGCCATCATGTTCCACAGGGTACCCATCTCAACTCGATCGGGTTCAAACCCTACACGACCAAACCGAACCAATCGGGTAAATAAACCAGGTTTAGAAAGTAGGGTATCACACTTTGTGCTAGAACCTGGTAGCTCATTAGTGTCTCCATCTGAGAAAAACAACAATAATAATGGAGTGAGCTTCACCAAGCTCAGTGAGGGGTGGGGGTAGGTAGGCACAGACAATTCAAATGATGCAATCTATGCTCCACAATAGTTAGATAGATCATGCACATGAGTCCATTTGGCTACACTACTTCCTATGTCCATTACTCATCATTTGGTTTTAGTACTACGCAATTTAAGTGTATCTCCTCCCCCAGTACATTGGGTTTAGCAATACAAACTAGTTGCAGGTAGGAGTCAACCGGTTCCGAAAAGAACCTCAGTCCCCCAGTAAACCCCTAGGTTAGTAACTCTAACAACCATGTGTACAATACGTCATACCGTGTTGCATCCACGGCTGGGTACATTATGTCGTACTGTAGACATATATTGCTGATCAAGCAACCACAGAATGGGATTAGTCAATACATAACCCCCTATTGACAAGGGGTTGCAGCACTCGGGTTGGTAATGCCCTAACCATATGTAGTATACATGATGTAGTTACAACCACCATCCATCACACACAATATCAACACACTAGGCACTGTGCAGGATTCCCCCTTTGGCCTCACTGTCCCATCTCACATATTCACAACTCCACATGTCTAATAATCAATAATCATTAAACAACAAGTAATCAAGACATATAAGAAACAAGCATATTACATGAACATACAAACTGAAAAAAATTAATGTAAAAACACTCTGTAGATTAAGGTCAACACCCACTTACCTCAATACTTGAATTATAGTGTACAATAGATCCCATGAGTGATTGTGTACCCTCAACATATGACTTAATTTCCTAGGTCAATTGTGAGAATTACAGTCAAATCAATTGTATATTCATACCCCTCTATACAACCCTATATAGACTTGTACAAATTTGTACTGACCCAAACACAAAATCCAATTACTAATCACCACCCGCACATTGGCCCCCTTTATTGGGCACATAGGGTCACCGGTAATGGCAATACTCATCAGTGGGTAGGCCACTAGCTGCATAAATGGGGCCTGTAGAAACCTGTCAAACACCCCACAGGCAGGTGAGTTACAAAGCCACCGGCCAGCCGCAAGCACTTGCCGGAGGCCTGCTGTATATAGGTTTTCAGCCTAGCCTGCAATTCCCAACTTGTTGCTGCCTTTCTATGTTGACTGTGCACAACCCGTCTTACCTTAGTTCTCATCAACATATAGGGAACCCAAACAAACTATAGGATCCAATTAAGGTAAATCTCTATCCAATTCAGCATGCAAACCACCCAAGCTGCGTACTTGCTGCCTAATTCTAGAATTTGATTGCATGCATGAGCACAACTTCATACTTGGGCTTCCTTACAACATTAATCCTTCAATTGGAACTAGATAGCCCTAGGAAAAATGGTTGGGTCATGCTCAAGCAGCTCCAATTGAGTCTAATTAGGGAAAATCAAATGATTTAGAGAAGGAATTGAGAATCCAACACAAAATACAACCTAAAAATTCAGCAATTATGCAATTAGATGGATTAATTCCACAATAAATTGGGTAAAAATCCAAATCCCACCTTAGATTGTTCAATCCCTATCCTGCATGGCCAATTCCCTAATTTGTAGGGCTCATAGAGATGGATCAGAGTGGGTCAGGGTCTCTAAACCGACTCTGAACCGCCAAAATTCAGCAATTTGGGTTGCAGTTCATCTCTAAGAACCTAGTGTTGAACGTAACTACCTCATGCAGGTAAATCCTAACATACATCTACCCAAATCAGCAGGACTACATAAGTTGAACAGGGAAAAAGACTTACTACTGTGTAGTTAGGATCAGCTGATCCCAAAAAGCAAGTGCGAGCTCCCTTTCTCTTTCCTTCTCCTTCTTCTTCTTGCCTTCTTTCTTCTTTTTCTTCTCCTCATTCTCTCCTTGCTACAACAAGAAATTTCAGTACCAAATGTATGAATAGTACATGAATTTCAGCTTATATACTTCATCCCAAATGGTCCTTAGAGCCCGTTTGGTTGAGCTAGTGAAATCTAAAAAATCACATAAAATACATAATTCTAGTTGATGGGCCCCACTGTACCATGCATGTTAGTACAATATGTTTAGCATGAAAAACCCCACTTCACTGGGTAAATATAAGGTGCATTGTTGTAGGTCAATGGGCCCCACAAAAGAAAAATGCAATTTCTTCAGTACAGCATCATCGACCAGCCTGTGGTGACCTACTGGTGGCCCTTGCTAAACTGGCCTGGTTGTTCAATCTCTATATCAGACCTCAGTGGCAATATACTATGGCCACTTACCTTTGGTTCCTCTGATCATGAAAATATTTTAAGTAAAACTGACAAGAGGTGCACTAGTAAGTGGGGTCATCATTGGCCTCTATGCACTCCACCACTGCCAAACAACCAATAGTGGTGCACTTCAATTCCAACTCCTTATCTGAACAATAAATGTTAGACCAGGGTGTCACAAAATATGGCACGAATAAGGAGAATTAAAAGGCTTGACCATGTTATTCATCAAAAAATTATTGCACTTTGAGTTGGCCAATAAAGGCCTTCAAATGAGCCTTGGAGTCTCCCGTACTAGTGAAATTTTCAGAGTTCCACTTGAATCCCCCGTAGGCTAATGTTTGGAAATAAGGTAGAACCTTCAGTGTCAACAATTTGTTCCTCAATTGCCTTGACACTTCTAATAATAGTTTTCTCAAGTCATCCCACTTTTTCTTGGAGTGCTCTCCCTTTGGCCGTTTCTTTCCCAGGATTGGGTGGTGAATCAATGTTGACAAATGTGTCTTAGCAAAGTGATTCATTTGGTTTATTAACTTGTGTGGTTCAAGATGAGGATTGTTTGGAAACCGTATAGGGTTGTCGATTCCTAAATTCCATGGCCAAATCTTCAACAATCTTTCTAAGGTCAGACATCTCATATCGAAGCTGACTATTCTCAGAAGCTCTCTCGGTGATACTCATGGCCGAAGTTGGTGATGGTTCCTATAAAGGACTGGAAATGCAACACCTGACCACTCTAGACCCCTCTTCGACCTAGGTAGGTTGATCCGTGGAGAGAGAAATGATGCCCCTAGAAGGTGTATCCTGATTAGACTTTGATAGGACTAGCTTGACCCATCGATGTTATCTTTCTAAGGTCAAACATCCCATATCGAAGCTGACTATTCTCTGAAGCTCTCTCGATGATACTCATGGGCGAAGTTGGTGACGGTTCCGGTAAAGGATTGGAAATGCAACTCCTGACCAGTCTAGACCCCTCTCCGACCTAGGTAGGTTGATCTGTGGAGAGAGAAATGATGCCCCTAGAAGAAGGTGTATCCTGATTAGACTTTGATAGGACTAGCTTGAGCCATCGATGTTATGTCTCATAGCGTAGGCCGCTTATGGTTGTAAGAGGAATGCAAATATTTGATGTAAAGTGAAAATTTTTTCCCAGGGGAAATAAATTTAGATGTTTGATTGCAAGGGAAATATATTTTACATATGAAAAAAATATTCCATTTTAACATTAAAATTTCTCTCACGAGCTCTTTCTCTCACCCTCTCGCAACTCTTACCTGCCCTGCTCGTGACTCATTTTCCATGGCCGAGTAGGAGAAGCAAAACCTCTATGGCTCTATTAGGTTTAGGGGGGAAGAAAGAGATCTAAGAGAGAGTGACAATCAGAGATGACTCCATAATAGCTTCTCAACATTCTTCTTTGTCATTTCTACTATGAAGACTTGCTTCAGTTCCTTAGTCCTCAACAAGCACAAAACACATATTTGAATTACTTTTAAGTTGGGAGGATTTTTAGGCCCAAAATATCTCTTCATTCTCGCTCGAATAATGAAGCTTTAACTATCAGGTTTGATTTCTTTCTCTATTTGTTGCATTTCATTTTCTTCCATTTTATTTTGTTCGTTTCACTTCCTTAGTCCTCAACGAGCGCAGAACTCACCTCAAGTGTTTGATGAAATGTGTCATAGAGATATTATATTATGTAATATTGTATTAAGCATTTGTGATTCCTGTTATGGCATTCGGACTTTGATAATTAGATAATCAGGAATCAGACTTACTATATTAAGTCTAAAATGCGTCATAGAGAGTAAAATTCATGGATTATTATATCATCCAAATAAATACTTAACCTCATTTTTATACTTTCTTTCTTTGACTTTTATTCTTTAAAGCTTTTATATTAGCCCAACCCCATTTTCCTATTATAGAGTCTACAGGATTCTAATGGTATGCTGTGAGTGGAGCAGAGCATCACGCTCTGATACCACCGTTTGTCACACCCCGTTCACCCTGAACCGGAGCGGTGACCGAGTTAACACCAAGCGGTTAAGATGATTTGAGAGAGTAAAAAAGTGTCTAGCACACTTGGTACTTTGTGGTGTGTGTAAAAAGTTCAATTCAATTCAGTGCAGGGCAAGCACTGGCTTCATATTTGACACATATGTTGCTACTTGCTTTTCATTGCTATAAGCAAAACCCCAAACTTAACCCAATAAGATCAAGGTCATGGCCCTAGTAATGACCATGACTAACACAACCAATATTGCTAAATGTGCAGCTTGAGGATGTGCAGCACCCAATTCGTTGGAAACTCATGCTGAGAAGGAAAGGATAAAATGTCACAAAAATATTCGATGAATAACGAAGGGACACTCATTTAGCTCAATGCCCTTCTAGCTCAATGGCAGGGCTGCTAGGTAGTTGGGTTATTCTCTAGATCAGAAAATGTTTGATCTGATCTTTCAGTGATTGTTAGGCTCTGTTTAGGACCCAAAAATGATATACATTCTGATAGAGATGAAAGAACATCATTACATGAACAATGGTTACTAATTTAATAACAAAACCCGTAATCATTGCTGAGAAAAAAATCACAAAAAAAAGAAAAAAAAAGAAGACAGTGGTTGAAGAGCAATCACATGGGTCAGGTAAAACTCACATGCTCAAATGAACTTTTGATGAAGTATTTGATGTTTAAAGCTATTCTATTATGTATTGCAATACAAGAGGATGACTTAGGCATCAATGAACAAAGGTAGAACATCATGTGGACCGAGCAAATGGATGAAACAATGATTCGACGCCTCCAAGTCCAAGTATGGGAGGGGAAAAGAGAGGAAATTCTTTCAAAGAGATGGCTTACAATTTTGTTGCTAAAGAGGTAAATTCAAAGCATCCACAACACCATAAGGAAGTAACAAAAAACAATGTAGTCAATCGCTTAAGGACAATTAAGCAAACCTTTAGAAATCCTCTTCTTTGTCTAGAGCAAAGTGGGTTTAGTTTTGATCACACGAAGAAGAAGCTGAAGGCAGAAGACCAAATATGGTATACATTTGCTATTAAAGTATATGTTTTAATGATTAATTGCACATGTATTTAATTGATTTTGAGGTTCACTAATATTATTATCATAAATTAATATTTGATTTCTTTTCTTTTGATTCAGAAAGGAAAATAATTCATGAAGTTGAGAAACATGACTTGCCCCCTGTTTGAAGAACTTAAGGAAGTTGTGGGTGAAGATCACGCCACAGGGGAATTTTTTCAATCAAACAGATTTCCGTCAAAGAAAAGATAAGGAAGAAATTCATATGGAGATCAGTGTGACTGATGGCTGTGAAGATTTAAACACCCAAGTCTCAATGTCCACGTCTCATTTTGGAGAGGGCAGTGGAGTTGGTGCATCACATGATGTACATCAAGAGAGAAAGAGAGTGAAGGTAGCATTGGATGGCCAAATATCTGTTCTTACTACCTCTAAAGATCATTTGGCAACTGTGGTCCAAGAGAGGCATGACTCTCCTAATGCATTGTTAGATGCCATACTAGAAGTAGATGGATTTAGCAAAGATATACTTGACATCGTCTTTGATTTCCTCACAGTAAATGAACCTCAAGAAAATGCATTAGTTAGGAATGCAGAGCAATAGAGGAGGTGGATCTTGAGGTTTCTTGATTAACGCCATTGATGTGGTAAGATAAATACAATCATTAGCTATTTCATTCAGGTTTAGGATGTGATTGGTTCTCACTTGGAACACAATGATTTGTATTTATTTGCCATAGCATCAGAGTTCATATGGACTGCATCGAAATGAACACATTTCCGTTTATCAACTGTCTGGATGAGTAATAGAATTTGTTTCATTCCTTAAAAATGTAGAATGAACTACTTTTTACTGAACTACTAGCATGTCTGAGATGATTATGTTTGGAATCTTAGCCTTGTGTTTCCAAATGCTATTGAAATACGAAATGAAATGGTTTTGTTTTAGTTGGGAATACAATACAGCCTTAACAATTACATATTTTGTTAATATGTAATGTCAAGTTGCATTAAATCTTCATTATTATGTTTTGCAGCTTGGGTTCGTAATGTTGTCTAATATTGGCATACATAAACATAGAATTCTTTTTCATTGCTCTAACATGTATCCTAGTTTCTGTTTTGGCATTCTATTTGAGGTGGGTTCTAAAGCCCTTTAGCCCTGGTCAAACATAGTAACTCATTGACATGAACTGAATTTGCATATTATGCCACTCCAATCAGTTCCATATGGATACTCATTGCTAGGTTTTAGATTTAGATGATTCGATGGCATGTATCCATGTTTAGGTGATGGTGGTTTTAAGGTATTGACTACAACAAGCCAAGCTCAACTCTCACAAAGGTGGCCAAGAGACAGTAATGGTGTTCCTTGTTTATGAAATGGAGGGACTGAGTGCATATACATGTTAAAGACTGGTTGTTAATTTTCATTTTACTATCAAGCCTGCATAAGGTTCCAAGTAAGATAAAAAGTCATTTGGGAATATAATGAATGTGATGATGCTTCGGAAGGGTTCAGCATAATAGCTGCAATGGTTGCAAAGGTCATAAAAGTTGGTATAAGATATGGCCATTTCTTGTGGCCAAAGTTGTATAGGTTTTGCAACTTTTCCCATACTTCAATTTTATATCTTTTGCATCCATTTCTTTCTCATAGAAGAATGTATTCTACTGTTCTTGTTGTGCCATAAACATGAAAGGGATGTAATTGATTACAATTTAGTAAGTTTGGTTGGATTACTAGTTTTTTAAAACTTTACATCTATTTTACATCAATTTTACATCCAACCAAAAAACTCGGGTAAATTAATTTCACTTCACTTCTGTTGCAACCAAATGACTCAAAAGGGAAAAAAAATTTCCTACACTTCCCTTCACTTCCCTTTCCCATTTCTCTTGCTACCAAACACAGCCGTCGGGAAAAATGATGCACAAAAAAGGTTCACAGCCCACAAACCATTCTAAGTCTCTTGGGCAAGGAGTTATTCATCCAAAGTTACCAAAATTTTAAGCCTAGGTATTTCAATCAATGTTTGGAATGATGCATATAATTGATCTTCAATAGGTCATGAGGTTCCCCTACTAGCAAGGAGCATTGAATATACCTCACACCTGGCCTTTTCCGTCAGTGTTCAAATGGTACGTTGATATTTCCCTTTAATATACCTGAAGGTGTTAGACTGGAGGGTTGGGAGTTCATCGTGTGGGCCATGGAACCTTCATTCTGGTCCCATAGTTACTTGTAACATGGCAGCCATGCATAGTGTAGTGCAAGTGTGTGAAAGTGTAATGCATGATTTTGATTAGTTACAATAAAAACCCTAGCAACGTGTTCTTTGCATAGAAGGCTCAAGCGATTAATTTACAAACAAAGCACTCATGTATGACCTAATACGTTTGATATAAATTTTGACATAATTCCCTAATGGAGTTGCCACTGTGAGGAACCAAGTCCTCGATGGGGGGAAACCATCATTCCCTCTATTGAACAGGAGTCATCACCTAGATTAGGGTCTAGGACCATCTAATTGAAATTGAGATGACTCCATCCTACTTGTCTAACCAAGGGTTAGGGTCCGTGTCAGGTTGCGATTTGAGGAAGGGGTTAGGCACCTCTACATGTTGAATAAGTACAAACATCATATTCTCGCATACGCATTGAAAAGAAAACATGGCCAAAATGTAAAATGGTAATTTCAAATCCATGTACCCTTATCCAATTGTTCTGCATGGATAGTATTCGGAATGTAAAGCAAGCATGCTGATAACATAAATTGACGAAGCTAGCCCTAGTATTCATCCTCATAGAGTGTGACATATGTGAAACTGAATAGGTTTGGGGGTCATTTTATACAATCAAGGTCTTACACATGCAATATATTGAACAATTGAATGAAATTAAGACGTAACATACAAACAAATTGAAAAATAAGTGAACACAGCAAGAAATCCGTTGGTAGAGAATTGAAGAAAAACTGCAAAAGGAAATCTTATGTTTTGCTCTAGTAAGCAGGGAAGAAAATTCGAAAGAAATAGTAATTAAAATTGAAAAACTATGAACATTATATAGTAGCTAGATCATGAACTAATATACAATATTAAATAAGAGAGTTTTCCAAAATCTCTACGAAGGACGATTTAACTGGTTACACTTCACTGCTTCCCTACTATGGACAATAGTGAGTTGTACTCAGTGAAAGCACGATAACTTCATGCGCAAACATCTTAATGAAGACCTGTAAAAGGGAAAGGGAGAAGACTTATCCCCTACAACTTTTATGAAGGGTGTCTTTATGGTTGGAAGGGCGTGTGCTTAGGTGTAGTCGATGCAAGCTCAAATTGATGCGAAGTTCAACAATAGTTCCTTATGATTCCAATGCGCGAATCTCAGCAGATTGAACTCTTATCAAGTATGTGAGATACATATATATATATATATATGGGTTTATGTAGGATCCCCAAAACATGGGAGGGGTCATATATTTATAGTTGGGAAGCTCCTTGGGTGCCAAGTGTCACTCCTTTGCCTCTACTATAGGCCAAGGCATGCGGCACTAGATTTCCAACCAATCAGCCTACCTCCATGTTTGAGATTTTAAAATGTAACCGCAAGCATACGGATCAATGTAGCTACTGTTCGAACACAAGGAAAGCAGCCACTTTATTTTTTTGTTTCTTTTAATAATGCGAAAGTGAACCGATTAATGGTTGTGCTCTAATTCTAATTACCGTCCTAAACATATGTATCGAAAATAACGTCCTAACCATTCCTCATCTAAGAATTTAAACACGCAAGCCATGTAATTAAAATTAAATAAAAAAAATAGCTGAAAATAAACACCCCACGCAATTAAAAAGCAATGAAGGAAAAAAATGCTAAAATAAAAATAAAGTAAAAGAAAAGGGATAAAGCTAGAGAGAGACTCACAAGTAGGTTTCTCTACTTAGCCCGAGGGATGCAACATAATATGAGCTTCCCTACTTGACCAGAGAGTCACTCTTACAAGAGTTATTCTACTTGACTTTAGGGAAAGGGAGACAATTAAAATAAAAACAATAAAATGATGGTTTTATGGCTAGGAGGGGCAAAGCCAACACATACACTAGCCATGAACCTTGGGGGAAAGGGATAGAAATAATGTAACGACTGAAATTAAAATCCTAAATTAAGAAAGAAAGGGTAGTCAGAAGAGAGAATGAGAGGGGGGAGAGAAGACCACTGAAGGAGCCTACTTACTTGAACTTCAACCCTTGAACTGAAAACTTGATCAATTTGAGATACTACCAGTACTAAAAACCAGATATGGAATAAACCAAGTTTGAAATTTCTAGTACTAGAGAAAACAAATCTGAAGAAGAAAAAAAATTGAATTTGAAAGACATGCTTCATAGCTTATTCTTGTCACCTAAAACTAAGCCTAGAACTAGAACTTGAAAATTACAACTTCAATTGTTTAAACAATAAAAATAAAAGACTAAATCAAAAACAAAAGTGCTTGTATTAATTGAATAAAAAGGACTTATAAAAGTATTTAAAGCATAAACCTAGAACTAGAGCTAGAGAAAGAGAAAACTAGAGAAAGAGATAGAGCAACTAAGAAAAAACCCTAGAAGAAGAATGAATTGCCTCCTCCCCTTGTGTGAATTCTATTATATAGAGAATGGAGGAGGGAAGCTAACAATTTTAGCTTCTAAAAAAAAAGATTTTTTTTTTATCTTGTTGATGAAGTGGAGGAGAGAGAATATAGAGAATTGTAGGAAGTAGGAAATCTCCAACGATTTTGCTTCCTTTTTCCTTCTTTTTTAATTATTTTTTTCCTTTCCTATTTTTCTCCCTTTTTTTCTATTTTTCTATTTATTTCCTTATTTCTCTCTCTTCTTGCGTAAGAAACCCTTTGGCCGACCTCCTTTGAGTGATGAGTAGGAGAGAGAAAATCTTCTAAAATAAAAACCTCAACAAAATGGCAGCTAAGAGGTTCAAACTTGAGACTTCCTAATAAACAATGGATTTTGCACACCACAACTCACCAACTATGCTAGGTAGTTGTTGTTACCAAAAACGAATCTTCAATCACTTAAGGATGTGGTCCATCGATCCTTTTTGGCATTTAGAATATTTCTTGTACCTCTGGGACAACTGCAAATGGGCTAGTTCTGCATCTCGGTTCAGTTCTGATCTATTATTCTTTTTCTAGCCTGAAAAGAATAATCACTTGTACGGGTGACCAAATGAATGTGTACTTTTAATTGAACACGTCGCTCAGAATTTCGTCCTCATTGTAACTATGAAAAGAAATAGGATCTCTTTATGTGTAAAATTGGAGATATAGCGTCCGATAGTCCTTAAGGCCTTGAAAATATAAAACCTGCAAAAAGAGAGTAAAACCCAAGGTAACTCCATTCTAAATATGTAAAATGCATGTTTTACTACACTAGATTTCACACATAAATGTGCTCATCAGAATTTCCCCACACTTAGACTTTGCTAGTCCTCAAGCAAAACAAAAAGAAAAAGAATAAAAACAAAAACAAAAACCTAACTCACTTTCGTAGGAATCATGGTTGCACTTAGCATGTGCAACAAGCCTTTAAACCCCTAGGTCACCCGTAGTGGACGAGTTGTGTCTCATGGGTGTTTGCAGTGAATATACACCCAAAATTCAGAATAAACATGTAATATCCCGCTTCTTAAACCCGGTCTGATTTCACGGTTGAACCGGTTTAACCATGCAGGAACCGAGCCAGAGGATGTTAGAAGGGACCCCCACACTTGAACTTTATTACCCTTTATCAATTCCAGGCACTAGCATATTTCTTAATTTAGAACTCACTTCATCTCTTCCAAAACATCCTTATCTTAAGGAAAAACCACTTGTGAAGAAATAGGGAACTAATGACTAAGGCATTTGAGTGTTTTTTACCAAACATGTTACCTAGCATTAATGACATTTGCACATTTTTTTCTCCTTTTTTCGCTTAATAAACTCTATTCTACTCCACTACTTTTGGCCTGAATGACATGTTGGAGCAAACACCAGACACCCAAGTTACTATGTAGCTTCGCTTTTTGCATATGCCCACAAAGATAGTGATACAAGAGTTCCTTCAGAAGTTTCCTCCCATGGAATTTCGATCAAGACACCATGATTCCTGAGATGCAATGCCCTGTCTTGTTCTAAGGGAATTAACTCTTATTCTTCTTTATACCGCATTTCACATTTCATTTAAAATTGTACATATGTCAACTCATGCTAAATTAAAAAGAAGGTCTCAACTCCAAATCAAAAGTACAAAGAACCCACAGACTTACATATAGTCCAACACCATAAAACAGGGGTCTCTTATTTTTCAAAAGAAAGTCTCATCTTAAGACACAAGCTTATTTCTTTCTTCTCAACAGGGTTTTTATACGTTCAAAATGGGCATCTTAATCAAAACTTTTATTTTCATACATCAAACAACCGAATGGTATAATCATTAGCCAAAAGCCAAAGTAGGACTTCATCCTTTAGCAAGTTCAAAAAACAAAAAGAAAAACAAATAAAACAAAGTGGAAAAAGCAAAAACTAGTTTTTCTCCCCCACACTTAAATCATGCAATGTCCTCAATTCATGGAAAGAATTAAAAACAAAGACAATATAAGGGGGTCATACCTGATTAAAAGTTAATCATCAATGTAAAGAGGTTCATAGAGATCTATGACCTCTTTACTACCAGTAGTAGGAAACTCGAGGAACGATTTCAAACGCTGACCATTAACCTTCAAAATTACCCCTGTTCTTGGATTCAAAATCTCCACAGCCCCATGGGGATATACATTATGGACAATAAACGGGCCATTCCATCAGGATCTAAGCTTACTAGGGAAAAGATGCAATCGAAAGTTGTACAATAAGACCTTATCACCAATTGCAAAAGATTTTGTAGAATGTGCTTACCATGGAAAGCTTTGTCTTTTCCTTATAAATCCTAGAACTTTCATAGGTATCATTTTTAAGTTCCTCCAACTCAGATAGTTGGAGCCTACGATGAATTCCCGCATCAGACAAATCAAAGTTGAGCTTCTTGATGGCCCAAAAGGCCTTATGTTCCAACTCAACTGGTAAGTGACAAGCTTTCCCATACACCAAACGGTAGGGAGACTGGCCAAGGTCAGTCTTGAATGCAGTCCGATGGGCCCACAAGGTATCAATGAGCCTAAGGAACCAATCCTTACTATTGGGATTAACAGTTTTCTCCAAGATTTGTTTGATCTGCCTATTAGACACCTCCACTTGGCCACCAGTTTGGGGGTGATAAGGGGTAGATAACTCATGGGTGATCCCAGACTTTTTCATTAAGGCCTCAAAAGGTCGATTACAAAAATGAGCACCCCTATCACTAATTATTGCACGTGGTGTACCAAAGCGGGAAAAAATGTTCTCTTTGAGAAACTGAACCACCACTATGTGGTCATTAGATTTACAAGGTATGTCCTCTCTCCATTTAGAAACATAATCAATGGCCAAAAGTATGTATAAATTCTCAAAGGAATTAGAGAATGGTCCCATAAAATCGATGCCCCATATATCAAAAATCTCAACTACCAAAATAGGGTTGAGGGGCATATGTTCCTCTTATTAATATGGCCAAAAGACTGACAGGCGGGATAAGCCTTGTAAAAATAAAAAACATCTCTAAAAAGAGTGGGCCAATGAAATCCACATTGGAGAACCTTTGCAGCAGTCTTCTTAGGTCTAAAGTGTCCACCACATGCATGATTATGATAAAAAGAGAGAATGGTATTTTGCTCATGATCAGGAACACATCATCGATAATCTGATCCAGGCATATCTTAAACAAATAAGGATCATCCCAGAAAAAGTGCTTAACTTGGGAATGAAACCTATCCTTATCTTGGGTGGACCAGTGATTTGAAGTCACACCTGAAACTAAGAAGTTGACAATGTCAGCAAACCATAGTTCACTGGACACTGCAAATAACTGTTCATCTGGAAAGTTCTTTTTGACAGGAGAATCGACAGTCAAGGAATTGGGAAGCCGGGATAAATGGTCTGCAACTAGATTTTCAACTCCTTTTTTATTCCTAATTTCTAAATCAAACTCTTGCAAAAGTAAAACCCACCTAATGAGACGGGTTTTAGCATCCTTCTTCATAACTAGGTATCTGAGAGCAGAATGATCAGTATATACCACCACATGTAAACCAACTAAGTAAGATCGAAACTTTTCTAATGCAAACACAACAGCTAAAAATTATTTTTCAGTGGTTGTATAATTGATTTGTGCATCATTTAAGGTCCTGCTGTAGAGTAAATGATAGTGGGCAACTTATTAATCTTTTAACCAAAAACGGCTCCTAGGACAAAATCTGAAGCATCACACATCAGTTCAAAAGGTTCAGTCCAAATAGGTGGTTGAACAATGGGTGCATTGGTCAACTTCTTAAGTTGTTTGAAGGATTATAGGCACTCATTAGAAAACTTAAAAGTTTGATCTTTGGCAAGTAATGAAGTGAGAGGTCGGGCTAACTAACTAAAGTTCTTAATAACCTTCTGTAGAAGCCCGCATGCCCTAGAAAAGACTAAACGTCCTTAACAGATTGAGGAGGTGGTAAATTATCAATTAAATCCACTTTAGCTCTATCTATCTTAATTCCCTTCTTGGATATTACATGGCCTAAAACAATACCAAATTTAACCATAAAATGGCATTTCTCCCAATTCAAAACCAAATTCTTAGATATGCACCTTTTCAAAACTAGAGAAAGATGATGAAGACATTCAAAATAGGAATTCCCATGAATTGAAAAGTCATCCATAAATACTTCTAAGAATTTTTTGACCATGTCAAAAAATATGCTCATCATGCATCGTTGGAACGTAGTAGGGGCATTGTAAAGCCCAAAGGGCATACGCTTGTAAGCAAATGTTCTATAGGGGCATGTAAAAGTAGTCTTATGTTGGTCCTCTAAAGCAATTAGGATTTGGTTATAGCTGGAATATCCATCAAGAAAACAATAGTATTCATGTCCAGCTAACCTCTCTAATATCTGGTCAATGAATGTCAATGGGAAGTAGTCCTTCTAGGTTGCCACATTAAGTTTCCTGTAGTCTATGCACACTCTCCACCCTGATTGAACACGGGTTGGAATTAGTTCATTATTGGCATTGGGAACTACAGTCACCCTAGATTTCTTAGGCACTACATGAACTGGGCTTACCCATTGGTTGTCAGAAATAGGATAAATTATTCCATGATCCAAGCACTTTAGGATCTGTTCCTTAATGGCTTCCATCATCGTTGGGCTAGCTCTTCTTTGGGGTTCCGTGGATGATTTGGAATCCTCCATAAGGTGTATATGATGTTGCACAATAGAATGGATTATACCCTTGATATCAGTCATGGTCCAACCTAGGGCTTCCTTATTATATTTTAACACTTTAAGTAACTCCTCTTCTTGACTAGAAGTCAAATTTGAAGAGATTATTACAGGAAAAGTCTGGTCAGGCACTAGGAAAGCATACCTCAAATTAGATGGTAACTCCTTAAGATCTTGCTTAGGGGCTTAACTATGGAAGGTTTGGGAATGGAATTAGAAAGGGGTCCTAAGGGCTTCACAGGTATGTGAAAACTCAAGACTTCAGAAAAGAAATTTTCACTATCATCATCCAATTCATCCATACACTCTTGAAATTCTGAATCAAAATTAATATCAAAGTTGGTAATTAAATCATCAGAAAAATACAGAAAATCCTCAAGCATATTGATCTCTTCTTCTATATGTGGTTGCTTACCTATCCTAAACATGTTAAACTCAACATTTTGATTATCAAAAGATAATCTTAGGAAACCATTTTGGTAATTAATTAATGCATTACTGGTAGCCAAGAATGGTATTCTTAGAATTATTAGGATCTCATCCATGGTTGAGAAGGGCTTGGTATCTAACACAATGAAATCAACAGGGAAAGTAAATTCCCCCACCTTTAGTAATACATCCTCAACCATCCCTTTAGGAATCTTAACAGACCTATTTGCCAACTGAAGAGTAGTTCCAGTGGTTTTCGATTCTCCCAATCCTAGTTGCTTGTACACATGGTAAGGTAAAAGATTTACACTTGCACCAAGGTAAAGTAAGGCATGCTCAATGTAGGTGTTGCCTATGACACAAGATATGGTAGGGCTCCTCGGATCCTTATACATGGCTGTTATAGGCTTAGTAATTATAGAATTAATGTTACCTGTCAATAATGCCTTTTTGGGCACACTGGTAGTGATATGTTTGTGAATACACAAATCTTTCAATACCTTTGTATAGGCAGAGATCTGGGATATGGCATCCAAAAGAGGGATGTTCATTTCTACCTTTTTGAAGACTTCTAAAATTTTATCCATGGAAGTAGTCTTCTTTTTGTGTATCAAGCAATTAGGAAATGTGACAGGATGAACATATGGACGGTTAGGGATTTGCCCTTTTTCAGAAGAATCATTTGTGGTTTTCCTAACCAAATCATCTTTAGGTTCATCAGACGTACCTAGAACAAGAGGCACACTTGTGTTCTCAACTGAAGGAGAGTTAACAGGAGTAATAGATGGGGATGATTTAGGAACACTCTGTTGGTACTCTCTTCCACTCCTAAGGGCATAAACAACATTACATCAGTTAGAGGGCCCTTGTTGGGTCTGACCTTGTACTATATTCAGGGGTGCATTAGTTGGTGCATGTGAACTAACAGGCTGATGATGCCTAGGGTTATGCTCTGGTTGACTGGGTAAAGTTCGTTTCTCCCTCTCACGCATAATTGAGATAACTTAGGTGAGTTTTCTCGTAAGATTTTGATGTCCTGTCATGAGGAGGGCCATATTTTTTTCCAAGTCACTTATTCTATTTGTCTCTCCAGTGTTAGTAAACCTAGAGGGTTACTGATAAGATGATAGGAGAGAGGCCCTAAGAAAACTAGCCTGAGGTCTTACATTTGACCTAGAAAAATTATTTTGGGAAAAAGATTGTTGTGCAAAGGGAGGCCTTTGGGGTCCAAGTTGACCTTGATTATAAAAATTGGAAGGCCCTGCATGGTTGCCCTGATTCCAAGAGAAATTTGAGTGATTTCTCCATCCTGGATTGTAGGTGTTACTATATGGATTATTCTAGTAAAAGGCATTAACACTATCATTAGAAGTGTCCCCAGAGGTGTTGGGGCATTCTTCTATAACATGTCTAGGGGACTGGCACTAAGCACAAATCTAAACCAAATTGACTGATGATGGCTCTCTAGGAACAATAGCCTCAATCCTCTTGATTAGGCTATCCAAATGGGTTTCCTTGGCTACTATCCCATCCACAAAATCTCTTTTCCCTCCTATAGTTCTTTAACTCTCTTGGGTTGATTCCCACTCACGGGTTTTGTCAGCTAAGACAAGTAAGAATTCCCATGCCTTTCCTTCATCTGTAAAGGATGTGAATCCCTCAGGGCACATAGACTCTATCATTTGTTTAGTTGGATAATCAATACCCTTATAAATTATTTGACATAAATGCCATAAGTCTAGGCCATGGTGAGGGAATTCTTGGAGTAGATCCTTGAATCTCTCCATAAGTTTGGAAAAGGACTCACTAGGCTTTTGCCTAAACTGAAGGATATCACTTCTAAGCTTATTGGTCTTGTGAGTTGGGAAAAACTTCTTAAGGAAGACAACTGTGAATTGTTCCCATGAGGTTATGGAATTTTTGGATAACCCATACAACCACTTCTTAGCTTGGTCTTTCAATGCAAAAGTGATAAACCTAAGCTTAATAGCAACATCAGAAAGCTGTTGGATCTTAATTAGAATGTATACCTCTTCAAATTCCCTTAGAAATATGTATGCATCCTTAGATGTCAACCCATGGAAGTGGGGCAACAAAGTGATGTATTGAGATTTAAGTTCAAAATTATTACCCTGGGCTTGTGGTAGGACTATGCAGGAAGGTTGGGCTGTTCTAGCGGGGTAGAACCTATCTTTAAGAGATTTAGGTGGAGGGTTTTGCTATTGGTCTTCCATATTGAAGGGTTTTAAAGAGAGCAAACGTATAGAGTCACTACTTGTTGGATCTCTTCTTTCTAATTGATTCTTAGTATAATGTACCCAACTAACACTCATGCAACAGAAAACTAGCCACAACTAGAGTAAGACAAGCACAAAAGAATAGATAGCAAAAAAAATTTTTTATAATTTTTTTTGCCTTTTTGGGAGCTTACAAGTAGGGATCTGGGGTTGCTCAGGTCAATTCCTGAGAACTGCTACAGGGCGAAACCTGTCTTTATCATACTGTGAAGCATGGCGACCTCCACTAATACAACTATTATTGTAAGTTGATCTTCTCAGGAATTCAATAAAAGAAAAGGAAAAACAAAACAAAGCAAACAAAGCACTTCGATTTACTAAAAGAAAGTGAAAAATAACATGGAACTGTTCCCCAGCAACAAAGCCAAAAACTTGTTTAAGATTTTAAAATGTAACAGCAAACATACGGATCAATGTAGCTACGGGTTAAACACAAGGAGAGCAGCCACTTTATTGTTTTATATCTTTTAATAATGCGAAAGTGAACCAATTATTGATTGTGATCTAATTCTAATTACCGTTCTAAACATATGTATCTAAAATAACGTCCTAACCATTCGTCATCTAAAAATTTAAACATGTAAGCCACGCAATTAAAAAGCAATGAAGGAAAAAAATGTTGAAATAAAAATAAAGTAAAAGAAAGGGGATAAAGCTAGAGAGAGACTCACAAGTAGGTTTCTCTACTTAGCCCGAGGGATGCATCATAATATAAGATTCCCTACTTTACCAGAGAGTCACTCTTACAAGGGTTACTCTACTTGGTTTTAGGGAAAGGGAGACAATTAAAATAAAAATAATAAAATGATGGTTCTATGGCTAGGAGGGGCAAAGCCAACACATACACTAGCCATGAACCTTGGGGGAAAGGGATAGGAATAATGTAACGACTGAAATTAAAATCCTAAATTAATAAAGAAAGGGTAGTCAGAAGAGGGAATGAGAGGGGGGAGAGAAGACTACTAAAGGAGCCTACTTACTTGAACTGAAAACTTGATCGATTTGAAATACTACCAATACTAAAAACCAGATCTGGAATAAACCAAATCTGAAATTTCTAGTACTAGAGAAAACAAATTTGAAGAAAAATAAATTGAACTTGAAAGACATGCTTCATAGCTTATTCTTGTCACCTAGAACTAGAACTTGAAAATTACAACTTCAATTGTTTAAACAAGAAAAATAAAAGACTGAATCAAAAACTGAAGTGCTTGCATTAATTGAATAAAAAAAACTTACAAAAGTGTTTAAAGCATAAACCTAGAACTAGAGCTAGAAAAAGAGAAAACTAGAGAAAGAGATAGAGCAATTAAGAAAAAACCCTAGAAGAAGAATGAAGTGCCTCCTCCCCTTGTGTTAATTCTATTATATAGAGAATGGGGGAGGGAAGCTAACGATTTTAGCTTCTAAAAAATAAGTTTTTTTTTTTTCTTTTTATCTTGTTGATGAAGTGGGGAGAGAGAAGATAGAGAATTGTAGGAAGTAGGGAATCTCCAATGATTTTGCTTCCTTTTTTTTTTTCTCTCTCTCTTTTTCAAACGTGGGTAGCATCTTGGACGATTTTTTTAATTATTTTTTTTCCTTTCCTATTTTTCTCTCTTTTTTTTTCTAATTTTCTCTTTATTTCCTTATTTCTCTCTCCTCTTATGTAAGAAACCCTTTTGCCGACCTCCTTTGAGTGATGAGTAGGAGAGAGAAAATATTTTAAAATAAAAACCTCAATAAAATGGCAACTAAGAGGTTTGAATTTGAGACCTCCTAATAAGCAAGGGATTTTCACACCATAACTCACCAACTACACTAGATAGTTGTTGTTATCAAAAAAACGAATATTCAATCACTTAAAGATGTGGTCCATCGATCCTTGTTAGCATTTGAAATATTCCTTGTACCTTCGGGACAACTGCAAATGGGCTAGTTCTGCATCTCGGTTTAGTTCTGATCCATTATTCTTTTCAGGCCTATTCTTTTTCTGGCCTGAAAAGAATAATCACTTGTACGAGTGATCAAACGAATGTGTACTTTTAATTGAACACATCCATCTTGCTCATAATTTCGTCACCTTCACAACCATGAACACCAATAGGACCTCTTTACGTGTAAAATTAGAGATATAGCGTCTGATAATCCTTAAGGCCTTGAAAATATAAAACCTGCAAAAAGAGAGTAAAACCCAAGGTAGCTCTATTCTAAATATGTAAAATGCATGTTTTACTATACTAGATTTTACACATAAATATGCTCATCACTCCACCAGGATCACAAAAACTAATATATGTGTGGATTGGATAATCCATATATATATATATATATTCATTTATTCTAAAGATCTATTGCCTTCTTTGATTCTTGCTCAAACCGAATGATGAAAAACTATCATGTCTGATTCCTTTGGAGGACAGATCCCTAATGTCTACGAACTCACAATACCATAAGATTAGCTACCAAAATTAGAGTATGCATATAAACTTCATAATTTATTATTACTCGTGGTGATCAAGTCCAAAGTGATAAATATAACCCATAGATATATAAATAATTATATCTTACAAAACAATGTAAATATAAAGCATAATATAAAAAAGGAAATCACAGTCCTCCCCATGATGTCTCATAGACACGGCCTCACAACCTTCACTGAACATATGTTCACTTCAACTCCGGTTCCACCATCTGAAAAGAGAAATCTATAAGGGGTGAGCTTCACAGGCCTAGTGAGGGATGAGCAGAAAATCACACACATCCAAACATGATGCCAAATGCATGCTCACAATAATAATCACAACATGATGCCATAGATGCATAGCCACATAATCCATGCTAATTATTAAGTCTCAATATGTGGGTATAAGTGTTATAAGCAACGTAGGTGGTATTCCCTCCCTAGTACGTCAGGCTTTAGAGATATAAGCTAGTTGCAAGGAGTCAACCAGTCTCAGAAAGAACCTCAATCTCCCAGCCAACCCCTAAATAGTAACCCCTTACAGTCATGGTCCCAGAAAATCCATCGGTCACCCATGTTGTCTGACAGTCATATATACAACATGTCATACCATGTTGTCCCCTTTATGGATACAATACGCCATACTATGTTGTGCCCTCTATGGATACAGTACATCATACCCAGGTATAGTAGTCCCCCAAGACCTACCACAAAGTGGGATTAACCAATACCGCAGACCCTATTTATAAGGGAATATAACACTGGGATGTGATCTAACCAAATGCAATCTACATGCATCTATAGTAATCTATAGCAACCAATCATCCAAATTCAGCTATGGTCACAATTATAATATTGACCTCTGAGCCCATGATTTCGGAATCCTCCCCTTGGTCACACCGTGCCTCAAACCATCAATACTACAATCACTACCATCCAATTATATCACTAGTCACATCCATAAATTCTCGATCACATCAAACTCGATAAATCAAAGCCACATGTGCAATGTATACTTTTATATAAAATACGTCCATAACAAAGATATAGAGCATTACACATGGGCACACATAATAAAAAAATATACAGAAACACTCCATAAAATAAATCAAAGCATCCACTCACCTTGATACTCGAAGCTAATGTTTTTTCGTTGAATTCCCGTCATCGCATATCCTTGCCGAGTATCTTAGGTTCCTAATTTTATCAATTCAATATTTAATGTTAATTTTATACCTTACTATCCAAAGACAACCTAACTTCCAAATTCTTGTTGAATTCCCTTACTGGAATCCAAACCTGCTATTAAGTAGAGGTACTGACCTTAGGTCAATATCTCCCCCCTCCCAACTAAACTAATTAGCCAACTGACCTCCTAACTTATAAGTAGGTTAGTGACTCAATCCATAGAGGCGTGGGCCCACTATCCATCCAACATGCCAGATCATAGGAAGATGGCTACTAGACAGAAAATTGAGGTTGCCTATAGGTTATCATAGCCTTTGGTCTAGTTGGGGTGGACTTCCTACACAACCTAAGGTCTATGGGGTATTAGGTTTTCCCCCACCAAACCCTACCTAAGGATACCTCTTCCCTGTGTGATTTAAATCCCTACCAAGTGTGTCACAAATTTCCCAAAAGGGTAGGGACCACACAGTAGCACTGAGACTCAGAGTAGAGCTCAAAAGCTCCATTAGTATGTCAGGGTCATAGCCACTGGCTAGCCACTGACCACCCACCGGTGATGGCCTACAGAATTCTGGATTCTACCTCAATCTATTGGCGAATTCTGCTAGGCCAATTCTGGCTTCCAGGTCTTGGGTATTAATTCACACCCTCCCTACATGGTATAGGGCATGTACAGGGTGTCTGATCGTCCATTCATAGTCCAATTCCATCAAACCATAAATCAGTTCATTTAGTCCTAGTAGGTTTTTTGGGAATTCCATCAAACTGAGCAAGTTGGGCCTTTTCCCATTCAATTCACCACCTAATTACCACTAGAAGAACAAATTTAAAATTATAGGAACCCATTTCCAGTTCCAATTTTAGTTCTTCCACTGATGACAGGGACCAATTCAGGCCAGTTGGGTCCAAATTTCCAAATTTCCTAGAACAGGTGTGCCAATTAAAATTTTGGACATTCCTACAAAAAAATTACGGGCATGTATGACTCTGTCCCACTTTCAGTTATTATCAATTAAAATTAATTGACCAAAGCCCCGTAGTTTAGGGTTCACAAGGATAGGTTGGTAGCTAATTGGGTCCAAATCTTGTCCTAAAATTGGGGTTTTAGCGATAGGTAGCTGATTCATAACCCATAGACTAAATTTTAGCCTCCTATTCAAGCATTCACAATCCCTACCTTGCTAACCGAATTGTGCTACTAAAATCAACAAAATTAGGGAAGAATCTACCACTTACCAAAGGCTCAGGTGATGCAGAGGTAGTATCAACCTCCCTTGTGTAGCTGTCCGACCTCCAGGTAGAGCAGCAACCTTCTGATAGAGCAACATCAATGGTAGCAACCCTAGGGTTTCCTTGGCAGCAGAGGTAGGAGAAGCAGTAGCAAACACTAGCAGGGTGGTAGCCACATCCAGCAGCCCCCTTCTCTTACTCCACCCTTTCTTCTTTCCTTTCTTCCCTTCTTTTCTTTTCCGCTTACTGTCCACCGAATGAGGGGAACAATAGGCAATTTCCTTTTTATAGGGTCCAACATATGGACGTTAGGGTTTGTTTGGTTGGGACATTATAAATTAATAACCTACTTAAACCCTTATAACTCCTTGTGGGCCCCACCTTCAGTAAATCTAAAAGATGGTAAATGTTCAGCATATGGACCCCTACTAATAAGGTAAAAAGGGTGGGTTGATGTGTAGGGGTGTGGACCCCACAAATAAAAATTAAAATTTTTTCACAGACAAACCCTTCGCCAGGTCCCACCGGCTGGTTGATGGTCAGGTGGACAACCTTAGGCATGCCAATTGGTAGGGCCTATACCCTCGGACCATGACCTACCTATTTAAGGAATGATTCGATCTAGATCGGTGTCATGCTAGGCTCGATTGGGTTTTGGGCTATAATCTGGCCTTAAACAGGGTAATGTACTAACCAAGCCTTAAATGGTCTTTACTTTTCTTAGATTTAAGATACTTTAATTTATTTTGTTAGATCATCAACAATTTTGAAAAGATATTACACTTGATTACAGGCAATGATTGATAAAAATATCAATATATATACCTTATTCTATCACCAAAAAAAAAATTCAAAATACCTATATAAACGGTCGGGCTTGTAAATGGGCCGGGCCGGTCGAGGGGCACATTAGGCTTACCCCTTGCATTGTGTACTACCTAATTATAAATGGGCCAAGCTTAGCCCTGAGACTTTTATTAATCGAGCCGGTTCAGGTCGGGCCATAAACATGTCGGGCTCAGTCGGGCCTATCAGTGTTGGCTTAAAATTGACACCCCTAGGCAACATATTAGTGACCCTTAATTTTTTTCACAGCAGCCCAGACCACAGGGTTCTTCAACCAATTGAGTGTGGGATCCAATCCACATCTCTCTGGTCACTTCCCTTCCTTGCTTGGCCTGTGGAAACTATCAAAGTATTCCACCTTCAATACATCATACACTGGCCATAATTGAATAACCAGTTGCCTTCAGTGTCTGCTAGGTCCGAACACCTGGGGCACTCAGTTGCTTCTAATATAGGATATCACACCAATGAAGGTATAATAATGCTTCAATCTAGGGGTATGATCTCCTTCCTTACTTAGAGAGATTTGATCTATTTATTAGAAGTGTATATTCCCAAGAGGTGTGAGCAATTAACACATTTATCACATTTGTTTTCTAGAGCCTTCTGGGTGTCCTAGGGCCTTAGTTTGAGTCTAAATACGTCATTGGGTGTCAAGGTATGAGATTGGGTCGTGATTTGGTAGAAGGTTGCACAATCCCTACAAAATCGCAGGATCCAACAGAAATTGCTCTGTGGCGGACATTGTTCACATCTGGTCGACTTCGGGCTTGGTGCATATAGTTAGCTTTAGTCATAATGCATTTGGCGTTGGCTTTGAGTCAGTACATCTTTGGCTTGAGTTGACTCAAGGGTTTTGGTCTAATTGGGTTTGTAACTGAATTTATGATTGGTCTATGGTCTTTGGGGTAGTCCTGGTCAAATTCTATGTATGTCAAAGCCATAAACCATTTTTGTTCAATTTTAACCATCCTATGCGAGAATGAAAGTAAAAGTGTACTGCCTAGAGGTGAAGATGTAGCCTCGATCATAAATACATGAATCATCAACGTCTTAGGGGGTTCGCACAACCATTCTAGGAGTGACAAAATGTGGTATCTATAGCATGGTTGCGTTGTTGCAAGGTGGTGGGAAAGGGGTAAAGGTGTGAGCATGGGTGAGATTAGGGAAGTGATGATAACAAGGGAGTTGCAAGAATTGGGTTGGGGGTGCTTGGGACTTGGGAGATGGGGGTGTTTCCCTATGAGGTTAAGTAAGGTTAAAATTGAAAATTAGAAAAAATTGATTAATCCAGTTAATGCGACATTGGTTCAAGTATTCCAAACATAATATGTGAAACTTAAGGTACCCTAGGTGTCATTTAACCTTAATTTTTTTGCAATGAATTTTTTCATTTTTTTCCTTGCTTTTTTTGAAGCTATTGGTACAACTAGCATTTGTGATGTTTCGGACGTCATAAGACAAATTTGAGGCATCCATTTTCATAGTTTTTTCTAGGTAAATCATATGTAACTATTATTGTTCAAAATTGGAAGGGTGTACAATAATGGTTAGAGCATGCATATGCATGGATAAACACGAGATTCATACCAATATATGAGATACTATGTGATTGGATTTAAACTTTGAAATTTGACACATGGCTAATCTAGACTAAATCCTCTATTTTCTAATAATTGAAATGCACACATATCTATTAAGGTAACAAACATAGATTTAGTTCACTGCATCGATGAAGGTATTGGTCATGAATCGTGATACCGGTTTGTATCACCCGTTCTGTCGGATTCCAGATAAAAAACATCAATTTCATTAAAAGGAATTGGTCATATGATACCGATTTGTACCACTCGTTCGGTCGGATTCCCGATATAAAACACCAATTTTCATTAAAAATCACATCCATACTGTATCTGCTGATCAACATCACTCACGGCTGATCCGATACCGACCGATTTTTCCTAAATTCCGTAAATTAACAAAACTTTGTGACGGTTTTTTTTTTCAACCTTACCTTTTTAGTCCTAAAAATTGGGCCTGACGGCACGGAGGTTCCAGCTCCAAAATTCGAACACTCGACCAGGTCCAGGGGACGAGGACGGCGGGTAACGGGAACTGAAAAAAAATAAAAAAATAAAAAAATAAAAAAATAAAAAAAAATAAAATCAAACCATGAATACAAGTCGAAGAAAATCAAGGAAGTCTTTTTCTTCTTCTATGGGAGGGAGAGGCCATCAATCGAATGCTTCAGAAGAGGCGGAATCTTCAAAGGGTGTTAGCATTCGTGGTAGAATTTTGGAAGATGAAGACAGGCATCAGTCAATTGAAAGTATTCATGTTTCTTCCACATTCCCCTCCATCGTAGGAACCTGCACACTTATGTGCCCAGGTAAAATTCTTTTGCCATAGCTTCCGCCAGTCGTCTAGTCGTGGTTCTATCTTTTCGATAGGTGATCTTTAACTTTCCATTTGGTGTGCGTTGTTCAGCTGGCAATATTTTTTCTATTTATTTTCTCTTAAATTTTCCATTTTCTTTATGTAATATGTACTCAGTCTATGCATCTGTCTGAGTATTATTTGGCTTTACTACATAGTAACTATTGGGATAAGTTTTGGCTAAAAGGTAAAAGAAGCTATGGCTTGAGGCATCTGTTGCTTTGCAAGAGTTCTATATTTTTCTTGGGTCTTTAAGGCATCCATTTCTTATGGTATAGACTTGGGTCTCTTAGGATCCGTTTCCACCTGGATTGTTTGCATTTATGGCCTTGGCCAGCTTGAAACCCTGACATTTGCTTTGGCTTTGGTAACACATCACCAGTCTAAAATAAAAAGTTCCTGCTTGAGCTGCAAGGGAATTTCCGTTGGCATCTTCAAATTGTCTCTTTAGCCAACCATACTTGTGTAGGGGATTTGAGAACCCAATAATGGATTTGAATGTTAAAGCTCATATGTGTTTGAGATGACCTTTTCATCATTTTCCCTCCTGCCAGTCATCCAGTTGTGGGGCTTTTTTCTTTGATAGGTGATCTTTAACTTTCCATTTGGTGTGCATTGTTCATCAGGCAAGATTTTTTCTATTTATTTTCTCTTAAAATTTCCATTGTCTTTATGTAATATGTATTCATTCTATGCATCTATTTGAGTATTATTTGGCTTTACCACTTAATAACTATTGGGATAAGTTTTGGCTAAAGGGTAAAAGAAGCTATGGCTTGATGCATCTGTTGGTTTGCAAAAGTTCAATGATATTTTTGGATCTTTAACGCATCTATTTCTTATGCTATAGACTTGGGTCTCTTAGGATCCATTTCCACCTGGACTGTTTGCATGTATGGCCTTGGCCAGCTTGAAACCTTGGCATTTGCTTTTGCTTTGGTAATGCGTTACTGAAAACAACAACAACAATCATTACCTTATCCCAACTGAATGGGGTTGGTTACATGGATCTGGTAGCAATAAAAAATAGTAAGAGAAGAAAAGACAATAAAAGGCAATAGAAGAATAGTGAAGAAGTAAAAGAAGTAAAAAGATGTAAACCACAAAAGTCAGAGCAGCATCTCGGGAACATCCCCCCTAAAAGGGGTCGACTACATAGGTCTCGTCCTCCATACAACTCTATCCGCGGTCATACTTGGGTTGATCCCTAGATTCTACATATCTGATCTTACCACTTCTCCTATAGTCATTATAGGTCTGCCCTTTCCTCTTTTAGCTCATTCTATTTGAACCTAGTCATTCTTCTTTACTGGTGCATCCATGGGTCTCCGTTGGATATGATCATTCCACCTCAAACGGTTCTTGCAGAGCTTGTCCTGGATTAGTGCTAGCCCTAAATTAGTTCTGATATAAATCATTCTCTGCTTTGTCTCTCCTTGTCTTACCGCAAATCTCCCTCAACATCCTCATTCTGGTACGCCCAGTTTGTCTACGTTACTCTTCTTGACTGCCCAACATTGCCCCCCATTTGTCATGTCCGGTCTTATCACAGTCTCGTAGAATTTTCCCTTAAGCTTAATAGGCAAATGTTTGTCATAATAACACTCCCATTGCACCTCTCCGCTTTATCCAACCCACTTTAATTCTGTGGTAAACATCATCCCTCTATATCCCCCTCATTGTTAATGGTTGACCCCAGGTATCTAAAACAAATATTCTATGGTAGTTCTAGCACCTCAAGTTTCACTGTTTCATCGACTGTCCTGGTTTGACTGAAGTTCCTGCTTGAGCTGCAAGGGAATTATCATTGGCATCTTCAAATTATCTCTTTAGCCAACCATACTTGTGTAGGGGGAGAAAGTTGACGTTGGTTCTTTATCAGTCTAACTTTGATTTAATTAAGGTAATAATTGTAATAATAATAATAAAAATTAGAGAAATTTTCTTGTACCACCCCTAAAAATCTCCATAATTTGGGGTGAGCCCCAAAATTGAAAATAAAAGCTTGTATATCCCTCACTTTCATCGGAAAATTTCTAAAAAACCCATTCCGTTAGAATTAGGTCGTTAAGTGATGATGTCATCAGTCTCATATTATCTAAATGGCCAAACTACCCTTATGGGTATGTAAACTTACCATTATGTCCTTGACCTTAATCAGTAAAGAATCCCTAAACTTCTGCTCCGATTACCTGCAAAGGAAATAATAGGAAGAGGAGGGAGTATGCAAGGGTTTTTTCTTAAGATCTTTTTTTTGGTAAGAGTTTTTTCTTACGATCGACATAAGGGAGAATCTCACCGTTCGGTTATTGATCTGTTGCTTTTCGTTCTTTTTATTTTGTTTTGTCTTTTTTCTGATATGTTCTTGAATCCCTTTTAATGGTGGATTAATCAGCATTTCTGAGAATTTTGGATTTGTTTTGTCTCTTTTCTGAATCTTTTTGTGTATGTGATTCTGATTAATGGAAGACAGTCACAAAATCAACACCACTATCACCCAATCTAACATTTCTTCAACACCAAACCAATACCTCCGCTGAAACAGCCACCATTACCGACCCCACCACCAGCATCGCCGCCAATTCCTCCACTTCTGCCGCTTCACCACCACAATCCGAGTGTGTGTTTGTCTTCTCCTCTGTCAGATCGAAATGTTGTTCTATTTTGGGAAGGAAGCTGCTGGTGCTTCAATTGGTAGATTCAGCATTGTTTCTCAGTTCGTAACAGGGAAGTGTTTTGGGGGTAAACAAAGAGGAAATACCATGGTTGTTGTGGTGTTACAAGGTGGGATTAGGTGCAATTATTAGAAGTATTAAAAAAAAAAGGAAATTCTTGTTTGTCAAGATCTTATTCCTATCCCAGTGAAGCTCCAACTGCAGCAGACTCCGAGTTGTGATTAAAGAACATTCTAACTGCTTAATACCATAAAACAGAGTAGGAATTTGAACAAAAAATAAACCCCAATTAATCAAAAGGAGACGATCAAAGATTGAAAAATCTACTCATGGAACAAGAGTGAGGGAGATCAAGATCCTTCTTTTACCTGAAAACCCAAATAGAGCAAATAACCTTCGCGAGTTCTCCTCCTAGCAAATAATTTTCTATTGACGCTTACCAGTTCCATGGAAAAGTGGCCCAAAGCTAGCTCAGATGATGTGGGAGAGTGGCCCCTTGCATACTACCCACTGCAGCTGCTGCTGTTACCGTTTTATCCGACCATCCCTGCTAGGGTTGCGGAGCTGATGGTGGGAGTATGCAAGGGTTTCGAATGGTAAAAATGATCTCCGTTTAGAGGTTAAATAGAAGGGTAAAAAAGTTATTTCACGTTTTCAATTAACGGTGTTACAAATTAGGGGTGCGGTGAATATTATTTTCATTTTTGGGGGTTACATGAAATTATGGAGATTTTTAGGGATGGTACACAAAAATTTTCCTAAAAATTATTATTTATATTTTTATTATACTATAGAACCAACTTTAAACTTGAGTTTGTTATTCTTATGCGGTAAAACATTGAAAGGGAAAGAGAAAATGACATCATGTGCCATGTGAAAAAAAGGATCAGAGGATCTTTTCTTTTGCTCTTAAAAATGAACCCTGAATCATAACCTAGCAGTAGATATTCAGCTTTGAAGGAATCTATTGAAGAAGCTTATATGGCACTTGTATGGCGGTGGTTTGATGCTAACTTCTTGAGGTAGCTAATTCTGTGTGTTTTCAACTAGCAATGATTCAGTTATTGCACTTAGGCAGTGTTTTGAAGCACTGACTTTTCAAGTACTTTGGTGCAAGGTACTAAAGTTATTGGATGACATAGGGGCTATGTTGGTAAAATCTAATGATCTTGCTTTTATAATGGAGGGCCCTTTAGTGATAGCTTTATGAAATCGAAGGGAACTAATTACCTCATCTGGTCCAGATCTTCCTTCCTTACTATTGTTGGCCGAGGAGTTACTGGACACATCACTAGCACATCTGCAAAACCCTCTGAAGAGGGTTCCCCTCAGGATCGATGGATTACCAATGACTCTCTAGTAATGTATTTTTTGCCTAACTCTATGCATCAGTCCATTATTAGAGGTTTTTTGTTGTTAGATACCGCTGCTCAGATTTGGTCCGCTGCCAAGGAAACCTATGGACAATTAGTGAATGATGCCGTCATATAGAGTTCGTGCCACTACTCTGTAGGAACTCTCCGTGTCTAAATATTATGCTAAACTTCGAAGTCTGTGGTATGAACTTGATTACTTTGTAGATTATCAACCTACCAATGCTTCAGACATTGCTATCTATCACAAGCATGTGGACAAAATCAGGGTGTATAATTATTTGGCTGGTTTGAATGTTGATTATGATTAGATTTGTGTCCAGGTCCTTAGCAGATCTTCCTTTACCTACTTTGGAACAGTCTTTTGCCCTGGTTCATATGAAGGAGTGCCGTAGTACTACTATGCTCAATCCCCATTCTATTAAAAAATCAGCCCTACAAACTGGTTCCTCTACAAGTTAAGATGGGGCAGCTCACACTGGTGATACCACCAAGGAAGTTGTTAAATGTAAACACTATAACAAGCCATATCATACGAATGCCACATGCTGGAAACTCTATGAAACTAACTGATTTTGAGGCAAAGCATGCTCGTGGTTGATCCAAAACCAAAGCTAATTAGGTTGAGACTATTGACACACCACCTGCAACTGATATAGGCCCTCCCAGGAGGAACTCCAGGCTTTTAGGCGCATGCTAAAGGCCTCTAATTCATCAGCTCCGGCTAATTCAGCCACTCCTTTAGGTTCAAACTTTGCTCATTCAGGTATTTTGTTTGGTGGTCACTGTGCATTGATAGTTTCCAATCCTTGGATCATTGACTGTGGTGCCATTGATCATATGAGTGGTTTTTCTAGCTTGTGTCACCATTACTCTCCCACTTCAAGCCGTGATAAAGTTTGGGTAACAGATGGCTCCCTATCATCTCTCTCTGGAAAGGGTTATATTCAATGTTTTTCCGATATTACTTTATCTTCAGTTTTATATATCCCTAATTTTACTACTAACTTGCTATCCATTAGTAGCCCTATCAGGGACTTAAATTGCAAAGTAACTTTTTTCCCTTCCCATTGCCTTTCTTAGCTTCTGGTAATGGGGAAGATGATTGGATGTGGTAAGGTGCAGGGTGGTCTTTACTTGTTTGATGATGATTGTCATCTTACAGTTGGAGTCCCTCCTACAGTTCATCAGCTTCACTCTGGTCCATCTGATATACAACAATGGGATTATTGTTTAGGACACCCTCCACTTTAGACTTTTATCTTTTTTATTTACCTAGTTAAGAAATATACTTGGGATGAGGTTTGGTTTTTTTTATATTTTTTTATTTATTTTTTTTGTGAAGTTTGTATTTTGGCTATATAGATTCGTTTTAGTTATTTTCCTTTAAATAAAAAGAAGCCCTTCTTTTTTCCATTTAGTTCATTTGATGTGTGGGGTCTGGCTCGTCGAACATCTATTTCTGGGCAACGACGGTTTGCAACCTTCATCGATTGCTAATTTAGAACTGTTACAAATTATTAATTGTTGAGTTTAGTGCTAATCCCGATAGGGGTTTAGCGCTAATTCCCAGACCGATAGGGGCTTTTCTGTCTTATTGGTTCTAGTTATTGTGTTAGGGTTCTACCGTACAGTTGTGGGGGTATTTTTGTATTATTGTACTCCTTTTTATTTTATGTTTTAATATATAAAACGAGAACTAACATGCGAACTATCCATTCTGGACAGATCACAGGTTACTCCTTCTTTTGGGAGTCTTTCGGTCTTTTCTCTTTCTCTCTCTTTCTTTTCTCTTCTTTTCTCTAGTTTGTTTACAGGTATCTGAGATTGTAACATGAAGAAAGCACACACACCCAAAGACTCGGGGAGGAACAGGAAAACTCGGCAAAGTAGGGAACATAATAGAAAAAGGAGACCTTTCTGAGAGAACTGAAGATGGCATGCGATTAAGTGACATGTAGTCAAAACCCCATCACACAAAAAATGCTTAGGAACAAGCATATGAATCATAATAGCTCGAGCTACCTTGAGAAGATGCTGGTTCTTGCGCTCTGCTACCCTATTTTGCTGTGGGGTATAGGCGCAACTAGTTTGGTGTATCATCCCACGATTGGCACAAAAATCAGAAATATCATTTTGAGCATATTCTAGAGCATTATCAGAACGAAAAATCTTAATTAAAATACCAAACTGAGTTTTTATTTCATTATAGAATTGTTGAAACATAAATAAAAATTTAGATCTGTCCTTTAACATTAAAGCCATGTAAGGCGAGAATGATCATCCACAAAGATCACAAAATAGTAAAAACCAAATCTATTACTAACTATACATCAGAATGAACTAAAGAAAATAAAGATGGACTACGAGACACAGAGCGAGATGGGAAGGACACATGATGATGTTTGCCCAACTCACATGCCTCACATTCTAACCTAAGAACAGACTTAAAATTAGGAAATAAAAGTTTTAACCTAGACAAAGATAGATGTCTTAAACGACGGTGCCATTGAAAAGGGGTCACATCCCCAACAACAGTAGCAGCATCAGAAGTAGGAGAGCCACAGTTAAGATAATATAAACCATTCTTTTCATACCCTCCACTAATTGTCTTCCTCGTGTGAAGATCCTGAAAAACACAGTAAGAGGGAAAGGTCACTGAGCAATCTAAAGAACTAGTTAGCTGGCTCATAGAAAGAAGGCTTAATGAAAATTGTAGAACATGTAACACAGAAGATAAATTCAGAGAGGGGGTAGGAGAGATAGTACCATGGCCTAGAATCGGTGTGGAAGCATCGTTGGCTAGAATAATAGATGTAGAACTGGTACTAGAGGAAAAGGTCTTAAAAAGTGATGACTTACCGGTCATATGAGCAGAAGCACTTGAATCAATGATCTAGGGGGTAGATGTAGTGGTAAGAAGTTCTGAGGTACCTGTATGAGCTAAGGTGGCAGTGGATGTAGACCCACCATTGGATGTATTAGAGGATGCCACGAGAGTGTGCAAGCGCCAAAGTAACTGATTGATGTCATCGCGCAGACTAGTAGATGAATCTCCTGAAGAAGGTCTTGGTTTAGCATCAACGGAAGACACTGTGTCAGTACCATCATTTGACACTGCTTGATTGGCTAACTGGGTTGCCCACTCTGGCTTGCCATACTTTGCCCAGTAAGTCTCTATAGTATGGTTGGGCTTCTCGCAATAAGTGCACTAGCAGGCTGCACGAACAGAAGGCTGTCCACTAGAACCTCGACCAGTCGATCCACGACTCCCCCACGACTGTGACCACGTCCACGGTTGGCAAGGAAGGTAGAATTATCTTTGGAAGACTGATCATATTTAGTTGATGAAGTGATACGCTGCAGTTGCGAATAAGTGTCATTCAGAATAGGGACAGTATCGCTTGCAAGTAAATGGCCCTTCACTGCCTTCAAATTATTATTCAAACCAGCAAAAAATTTGAAAACGAAAAACTCATTCTGCTGAGCCTTCAATTTGTCAATGTCTGTGGTCAAGGGCTAAAAAACATTAAGTTCTTCAACCAGTCCCCTGAAAGTACTATAATACTCTGAAAGAGATCTGTCAGACTGACGAAACTGGAACAACTTCTCATAAATATCATAGATACGGGTCATGTTCTTTTCTTGAGAGTAAGTTTCCTTCAAATCGTCCCATACTCCCTTTGCAGTAGAGTGAAACATGACATTGGCAATGACATCTGGTTCCATACTATTCCACAACCAGATTAAAATCAAAGCATTCTCCTTTATCCATTCATCATAACCCTTGTTAGATGAGGAAGGAGAATCAGAAGTAGTATACTTAAGTTTGTCTCTGGCCATAAGATAAACCTTCACAGATTGGCCCAAAGTAGGTAATTCGAGCTTCCCTTGAGCTTAATAGAAGTAATTTGGACATTGACATTGTTCGAGGTAGATGCAGTAGTCAAAGAGGTAGTAGACTTGGTCTCAACCATGAGAACAAAAAATAAAGTAGACAAATAGAGTCTCAGAAATACAAAAAAAAAAAAAAAACAGCTAACCACACCTGAACCATAGTGACTGGTGCTAGAGCCCTTGCAGGAATTAATTATGTCAAAGAAGGAGATGGCTGCGGTGGATATCTGGCTTTCACCCAAGAGACCCGGGTTCGATAAGAAAAGAAGGAGATGGCTGCGGTCCAAGGTCTTCAAATCTTCAGCATAGTACCAATAGAGCACGATCCATACACCAAATAAATCATTCCATGTGATTTAATACATAGTAGAGGCAGCAATAGGTGGCTGCACACCAGAAGATTTTAGTGCAAAAACAAGATCAGCAGGGAGTGTTTTGAAAAGCTTGATTTGATTATCGTTGCTTTGATAGCATGTTACAATCCCAGATACTTGTAAACAAACCAGAGAAAAGAGAAAAGAAGAGAAGAAGAAAAGAAGAGAAGAGAGAGAAAGAGAGAAAAGACTGAAAGACTCCCAAAAGGAGTAACTTGCGATCTGTCTAGAATGGGTAGTTCGCAGGTTAGTTCCTGTTTTATATATTAAAACACAGAATAAAAAGGAGTACAAAAATACAAAAATACCCCACAATTGTATGGCAGAACCCTAACACAATAACCAGAACCGATAGGACAGAAAAGCCCCTATCGGTCTGGGAATTAGCGCTAAACCCCATCAGGATTAGTGCTAAACTCAACAAGAACTACTTGGGTGTATATGATGCAGCACACAAGTATTCTGTTGTTTTCTGAAATTCCATAATATGGTTTAAACTCTGCTCAATGCCACTCTAAATATTCTCCGTAGTGACAATGACACGGAATATATGGAGGGCCAGTGCAAACAGTATACCTTCTTGACCATGGGATACTTGATCAAACAAGCGATGTTGGTACCCAGCTCAGAATGGGGTAGCTGAACGCAATAATAGAAATTTACTGGATATTGCTCGAGTTATGATGTTTGCCAGACGGGTTCCATCTCAGTATTAGAGTGATGCTACCCTCATTGCTGCCTACTTGATCAATCACATGCCCACTCGTGTTCTAAATTCTCGGACTCCTATTGATGTTCTTAAAGGGACTTCATCCTTTCTGGTTCCTCCAAGGATTTTTGGGTGTGCATGTTATGCTCGGGATCATCACTCTTTGGGGAAATTGGAACCCCTTAACATCAAATGTATCTTTCTGGGTTACTCTCCACATAGAAAGGATATAAATATTACCATCCTTTTACTTTTGCTCGCCACCTCTTCAGGGGGAGTTTGGAACCCCTTAGTGAAGATGTGACTTTAACTTTACTTGCTACACCAGTTTATCCATCATCCTCTGAAAATGCTCCACCATCCTCTGAAAGTCCTCATGTTTAGAAAGAGAGTGAGACAGATTATTATTCTAACTTAAGGGTATGTTACTCCAGTTCAAAGAACCATTGGTGAATATCAGAGGCAGATTGATGATTCAACCCTTCAGGTTTATCGTAGGGGTTATATTAGAAATAAACAACTTCAGACCACCACAACCACTATAACACCTTTGCACGTCCCCTCGCCGACCCTAGATTTAGAGCTTACTGAGCCTAACACTTCATCAGGTATGCTTTATTCTTCTGACCAACTTATTGCTCTTAGGAAAGGTACTAGTGTAAAAACCCAACCCTAAAACGATGCAGAAGATAATGGAAAAAACAAGAACAAGCAATGCACACAGATTTACGAGGTTGGGCAAGATTGTCTACGTCCCTGGTGAGATGAGATCCTGCTTCACTATCAATAGAGAATAGGGTTACAACGCTCGTCCCTCACACCTCTCAGTATTGCTTGTATTACAGAGAAATAAATTCTCGTTAAAAATTTATAGCGAAAAACACTAATCCGGATAGTACACAATTGCCCTCAAATAAAAAATTTGAGCGGGGGTGTAGGGGGGCGGCGCCCCCCTGTATAATCCCCTACACCCCTATTATACAGGGGGGCCTCCTGCCCCCTTGTAACCCCCAAGGCCCGCTAACCAATTAGCGGCACCACCGTCCTGCCTATCAAGGAGCTACACCAATACTCTCTGGATTAAACTGTGACAGAATACAAGACATCGTACACTAACAATCTCCACCTTGGCTTGAATTCTGTCGAGCCTTTTGTAAAGATAACCTGTAGACGTCTTTATCTCCGTACCTCATCAGAGGTACAAACTTGCACCTGTTTGGTGCGTCCCTCACCTTCAACAATGAGTAATATTAATCAAGTCCAAGTAGGACTCAAACTTCTTTGTAGTAACTGGCTTGGTAAACATATTTGCAGGATTGAGATCTGTATGAATTTTTCTTAAGTGAATATTGCCTTTTGACATAAGCTCCTTGATTTTGTGAAATCTCACATCATTGTGCTTTGTCCTTGCATGAAACACCTAAATCTTTGCAAGATGGATGGCACTCTGACTGTCACAATGTAACATTGTACCTCCTTGCTCCAACCCCAACTCACGAACCAATCCAGCCAACCAGACTCTTTCCTTGGTAGCCTTAACTGCCGCCATGTAATCTACCTCTGTAGTGGACAATGTAACTATAGACTGAAGCATCGCCTTCCATGATATAGGTCCACTAGCCAATGTAAATGTATATCCTGTAGTAGACCTCCTCTTATCTAAATCACCGGCATAGTCAGAATCAACATAACCCGCCAATTCTGTGGAACTTCCCTTACCATTGAACATAACACCTATATCTTTAGTCTTGCTCAAATATCTGAAGATCCACTTAATGGCATTCCAATGCTCCTTCCCTGGATTACTCATGTATTTGCTAACAACACTGACTGCATGAGACAAATCTGGCCTGCTACAAACCATAGCATACATGAGACTCCCAACTGCGCTAGCATAGGGGACCTGAGACATATGCTCCACCTCCTCATGTGTTGTAGGGCATTCCCTTTCAGATAACTTGAAGTGGCTGGCTAACGGAGTGCTAACCGGCTTGGCCTTTTCCATATTGAAACGCTCTAGCGCCTTTTCAATATACCTCTTCTGATTTACCCAAAGTTGACTTGCATTTCTATCTCCAAGGATTTCCATGCCAAGGATCTTCTTAGCTGCACCAAGATCCTTCATCTCAAATTCAGCACTCAACAAAGACTTCAAAGAGACTATATCATGTTTGTTCTTTGCAGCAATGAGCATGTCATCAACATAAAACATCAACAAAATAATGGAATTATCACTTGACACTTTATAATAAACACAACTATCATACTCACTTCTTGTGTAGCCAATCTTCATCATGTGGGAATCAAAGTGCTTGTACCACTGCCTAGGAGATTACTTAAGACCATAAGCGACCTCTCAAGCAGACAAACATGATCTTCCTTTCCCTGCACCTTGAAACCTTCAAGTTGCTCCATGTAAATCTATTCCTCCAAGTCACCATAAAGAAATGCAGTGTTCACATCAAGCTGTTCAAGCTCTAAATCATACATGGCCACCAAGTAAGTAGTACCTTGATTGAAGTATGTTTCACCACTGGAGAGAATATTTCATTGTAGTCTATCCCCTCCTTCTATGCATAGCCCTTGGCTACAAGTCTGGCCTTATACCTTTCATGCTCCTTCTCAGATGCTGCCTCTTTCTTACGAAAGACCCATTTGCACCCAATGATTTTTCTTCCCTTGGGTTTTTCCACAATCTCCCAAGTCTTGTTCTTCGGTAGTGACTCCATTTCCTCCATCATAGCTGCCATCCATTTATCATGCTATGCATCACTCAAAGCATTATGGTAGGAAGATGGATCACCTGTACCTAAAGTGAGGCCATAGGCAACCATGTCCTTAACCCCGTATCTCACAGGTGCTTTGTGAGTATGCTTCCCTTTATCATTTGCCACAGTATAGGGAACTTCTACTGCTTCCTGTTGTCCTGGTAAGTCACTTGATGACTGATCCTCTCTTGTTGTTTCTGACTCACCTAACTCCACCTACACAGTAGAACCTTCTTTATTTTCATCAACTGCTTGTGAATTGCAATTTGACTTCGTCATATAAGACTAATCAAACACAACATCCTTGCTAACCACAACTTTCTGTGAACTTGGATCCCACAACTTGAATCCCTTTACGCCTTTCTTAAGACCAAGAAAAATACACTGCTTAGACTTTGAGTCTAACTTGGAACGCTGCTCACTCTCAGCATGTGCATAGGTTGGACAACCAAATATTTTTAGAATAGAATAATCTACTGGTTTTCCTATCCATATCTCTTCAGGAATTTTACAATCAATCACCTTTGAGGAGACCTGTTGATAAGGAAACATGCCATATTCACTGCTTCTGCCCAAAATCTCTTGCTCAACCCTGCATTCAGCCTCATACTCTGAGCTCTTTCTATAAGTGTTCTGTTCATCCTTTCAGCTACACCATTTTGCTGTGGTTTCTTTGGAACCTTGAAGTAACGTGTAATCCCTTTAGCTTTGCACAATTCTAGAAACGGCTTGTTCGTGTATTCCCCTTTATTATCTGTTCTTATGTACTTAATTTTCTTTCCTGTCTTCCTTTCTACCTCAGCCTTCCATTCCTTAAATTTAGTGCACATCTCACTTTTATGCTTCATGAATTAAATCCAGACTTTCCTTGAGTAATCATCAACAAAGGTCACGAAGTATTCTGCCCCACCTTTAGATTTTGTTTTTGAAGGACCCTATACATCGCTATATACATAATCAAGCACCCCTTTACTGTTATGTTTTGCAGTTTTGAAACTAACCTTGCATTGTTTCTCGAACACACAATATTTGCAGAAGATCAGTTTACAAGTTTTCACTCCCTTTAACAGTTTCCTTTTAGGAAGCTCCATCATTCCTCTTTCTCCCATATGCCCTAACCGCATATGCCACAGATAGGTATCATCTGTATTAGATCTTGCATCTGTAGTCATAGAAGCTCCACTTATAACTGTGTTCCCTATGAGTCTGTATAGGTTTCGAGTTAGCTGTCCTTTCATAACAACCATGACACCCTTAATAACTTTGAGAACTCCACCTTCTGTTATGTACTTGCAGCCATTTGAGTCAAGTGCCCCCAAAGATACTAAGTTTTTCCTTAATTCTGGTACATGTCTTACATCTGCTAAAGTTCTTACTATCCCATCAAACATCTTGATTTTGATAGTGCCTATTCCAATGGTCTTGCATACAGCATCATTCCCCATTAGGACAGACCCACTATTGTATAGTTGATATGTATCAAACCAATCCTTATGTGGACACATGTGATATGAACATCCAGAGTCTAATATCTAAGAATCAAAAGGTTGATTCTTCCTTGATGATATTGAGAGTACATCTACATCATCTCCATCTGAACTGTTAGCCACGCTAGCTTCCTCAGATGCCTTATCTACACCTTTCTTCTTCAAGTCCTCCTTCCTCTTCAAGCACTCTCTTCAGATGACCTTCCTTCTTACAATAGTAACAAGAGACCTTTGTCTTTGCCCCTTTTGATTTTGATCGACTCTTCCCAGATCCCTTCTGATTTGATCTCCCTTTTCCTGCTCCTTGTCACCTCCGAAAAGACATTCTCCTTGAGATTTCGTACTACTGGCTTTCTTTCTTGTATCATTGGACATGAGGGTAGCCACGACTTCATCCATCTCAAGGGTCTTCTTCCCGCACAAGAGAGTCCTTACTAGGTGATCATATGATTCTGGGAGCGACGACAATAACAATTACGCTTTGTCTTCATCCTTGATCTTAACCTCTAGGTTTGCAAGTTTACTTACGATCTGATTGACCATGTTAAGATGCTCTAATAGATTCGTACATTCCTCCATCTATAGAGAATACAATTGCTTCGTCACGAACAACTTATTCGTTAAGGATTTCGTCATGTAGATGCTTTCAAGTTTCGCCCATAACTACGGTGCAGATTCGATACCCACAACATATTGTAGGGCATTATCAAAAAGATTCAATCGAATAGCATTTATCGCCTTTTCCTCCATCTCTTCCCAATCTTCATCAGTAATTTTTGCAGGTTTCTTTGACTTCTCCAACAACGTTTTCGCCAAACCCTATTGTATCAGAAGACCATCATTTGACGCCAGAGGGTGAAATTGTTCTTCCTATTGAACCACTTGATATAATATTTGACATTCGATCCCTTCCCTACTATCGTGATATTAATCCGAGAAAACGGAAACCTAGAGCTCTGATACCAATTTGTAGAAACGCAACACTAAAATGATGCAGAAGATAATAGAAGAAACAAGAACAAACAATGCACACAGATTTACGAGGTTCAACAAGATTGCTTATGTCCCCAGTGAGATAAGATCCTGCTTCACTATCAATGGAGAATAGGGTTACAGTGCTCGTCCCTCACACCTCGCAATATTGCTTGCATTACAGAGAAATAAACCCTCGCTACAAATTTATAGCAAAAAACCCTTATTCGGAAAGTACACAACTGCACTCAAATAAAAATTCAAGCGGGGGGGCTGCGACCCCCTACACCCCTGTTATGCAGGGGGGCCTCCTGCCCCCCTTGTAACCCCCACGGCCCGCTATCTGGCTAACGGGACTGACGTCCTGCCTGTCGATGCGCTACACTAGTACTCTCTGGATTAAACTGTGACGGAATAATAAGACATTGTACACCAACAATTAGTACTTGTACTCAACATTTTATATCCCATGTTGTCTCGTATGGTTCCCTTTCTCCCTCCTATCATGTTTTTGTGTCTTTTCTTTCCTTTATTCATATTCCCCCAGAATTGGCAGGAAGCTTTTGTAAATGGAAAATGGAAGGTAACAATGGTGGAAGAGATGGATGCCCTGAATAACAATGCTACATGGGAACTTGTGGTTCTTCCTCTTGGAAAAAGGCCAGTTGGTTGTAAGTGGGTGTTTGTGGTAACAAAAATTAGATGGCTCAGTGGACAGGTACAAAGCAAGGCTTGTGGCTAATGGGTTCATTCAGACATAAGGGATTGACTACCAGGAGATGTTTGCTCTTGTTGCCAAACTAACCTCTGTGAGAGTATTGCTCTCGTGTGCTGTAAATCTGGGATGAGATCTCTAACAATTTGATGCGAATAATGTATTCCTCCATGGAGAGCTCGATGAGGAAGTTTATATGGATACGCCATAGAGGTCATTATCTTGTGAACTCTCCTAAACCACGCTCTAAGTGATTTCTTTAACCCATATAGATAGGTCGCCTCAAGGGATTTTTTTGGCCGAGAGTTAAAGGATCTTGGAAAACTAAGGTAACTTTCTTGGGATTAAAGTTGCTTAGTCTTCGAAAGGCATTTTTCTCTCTTAGAGGAAGTACATTGATCTGTTGTTTGAGACTAGTTTATTGGATTGGCATCGTTTTGATACTCCTATGGAAGTTTGTAAACAGGTCAAGGAAATGGAGCGGTGAACCTGTTGACAAAGGGCTTTACCAACAGTTGGTAGGCAAACTGATCTCTCTCTCCCATACACAGCCTAATATTGTTGTGGGCGTGAGTTTGGTGAGTCAGTTTATGTATGATCCTTTTTTACTTATCTTGCGATACTTACATCAGCTCCAGGAAAAAGCGATCCCCTCATGATCACCTTAGAGTTGAGGCCTATAGAAATGCTGATTGGGTGGTTATTGTACCTCCTTGGGTGAAAATCTTGTCACTTGGTGCAGCAAGAAGCAGAATGTAATCGCTAGATATAGCGCTGAAGCAGAGGTTCGTGCCATGTCATAAGGGATTTGTGAGTTGTAGTTGCGCTCATTATTGGATGATATTGGTGTTCTTGTTCGTCTCCCTATGATGCTCTACTGTGATAACAAGGCTGCTATCAGTATTGCCCACAACCAGTACAATATGATCGTATCAAGCGCGTGGAGATTGACAGACGCTTCATCAAAGAGAAGTTAGATGCATGATTAATTTGTGTTCCTTTTGTGAAGTCTGGTGATCAATTCGCTGATGTGTTCGCTAAGGGATTAGGAGGAATATTATTTCATCATTGTTTAGTCAAGTTGGGCATGTGTGACATCTATGCTCAAACTTTAGGGGGAGTGTTGGAATATGCACTTAAGGGTACCGCACGGGTATTCTTGGGGCTTCCCCCCTATAACTGTCTCTAATTAATGAAAGTCGGCTAGAGTGGGTGGCAAACTTGTTATATTGTTTCCCTTATTTTGTGCACCTCTATTATAAATAAAGGCTTAACTGACCTCTCTGTTCATCAAGCATTCTACCCTGGTTTTTCTGTTAATAGTATAAAAATAATCCTTATCAATATAAACTACCAAACGGTCAGGACATTATGTACTAATAAATTTGTACTCCTTGCATAACATTGAATGGAAACCTTTGGCATTATAGGAGCTTTGTCAGAACCACATCGAGGCAGAGAATATGGTTGGTTAGGTCGTGAAGATGCCATTTTTGAACCAATAGCCATTGGTTTGCTAAAGGACTTTTCATGGGGAGAAGATTGCTACTAATTGGAACTGTCACCCTAGGAAAGTATCTATAAAAGTTCTTCGAGTGTATGGCTACTTCAAACTTTCTTCTACTTGATATGCCACTTGTATAGCATCCTCCGTTGTCTGCCACTTGTATAAAATCCTCCATTGTAGGCAGACTGGATGATAGTGCAACACTGATTTAAGGGTGCAAACCATTGTGGAATTGTGCCACCAATACCTCTTCCTCCCACTCAAAATTAGATTAAGTGGCTAAGTAGTAAAACCTGGCAACATACTCCTCAACTATCATGCTTTCCTATCGTAATTGTGCAAAGATAAGATGCATCTGCTACTTATAGTCGATAGGCAAAAATCTTCGGTTCATAACTTCACTCACCTCAGCCCAAGTAGCATCTCAATGCCTCGAGCGCAATTCTGTTGCTGGTGCTTGATCCACTAGACTCGACCTATGCCTTTCAACTTAACCTTTGCAAATAAGATCTTTCTGGCCTTAGTCAACCCTGTTGCATATTGGTTGTCATTGTTGGCAACCTTGGCCATGTGTTAATGATGACCTGGTTAGAGGTGATGTCGTGGTTGTGTACAATCACTAAGTTATTTTGATAGTGTTCAGAGACGTGCCACACATTGCATGTGTAAACGTGGAAGTAGTTTGTGAAGGACTCTTCATTAAAAGGGAAGAAATCATTGTTTTATACAATGGTAGCATGCTTGAGGGTATTTTCAGAAATCTAGATGAAATATTTAAAAAGAGACGTGCATGTAGGTTGTAGATCCTTGAACTTTGAGTCTATCGCAATTGGAGTCTCATCGATCGGATATCGGATTAAAAAGTTGCGACATATTCTTCAGGCCAATGTGCAACCTGAAAAAGGCAATGTCTTACACATTAGTTGTGCTCAATCCCATTTTTGAGATCTATACATTACATATGAGTTGAAGGTATAAACATGAGAAATATATTTATTTGAGTCTTCTATCCGTAGGAAAAAGAATCGGGTCAATCGGAATTTAGACGAGAGAGATATAATCATTTCCGTATGATCGCTCTGAAACAGAGCCAACTGAGTTTCTCATGATGGGTTCAGTTCACAAGACTTTGAGTTGAATTTTGAGCTATTTTGAAGAAAAATTAGAGGAATGATATTTGTATAAAAGTTGTAGATATTTGAGTCTACTTTCTGAAGCAATAAGAATTGGTTCATTTGGAGTTATACATAAAATGTTATGACTCCCGCACTGAGGTAAGGTCAATCTGCCAGAGCAGATTCCGGTCTTAATGGGGTGGTTAAACCTATATGATTTTGGGGCTTTTGTTGGGATTTTAGGGATTTCTTTCATAACTTTCGATAATTTTGACATGTCCAACATGAAACATGAGGCAAAACCCGGAATCAGCATTGTTTCGCTGAAATTTCAATCATTTTGCCCGTTTTGTCCCCTGAAATGGCCAAGCGAATGCACAGAAAAAATACTGTTTCGGTGAAATTTTGTCAAAGTTCCAGTATTTCGCTGGTCTCAGATTGACTGAAACAGAAAAACGAAATGAGTTTTTGAACCTTTTATTGCCTAGAGCAGTCATGTTCAATTTAGAAATAATAACGACACAGCTTATAAAGATGCTGGAAGATAAATGATGGAAATTTATAGGCTCTATGCGCAACACAGTGCATAGATTTGATGCTGGAAGATTTTGCAGAGGATGATGATTTCCTCATGGTGTATGACAAACTACAAAGTGAATGAAAGGTATTGGAATTTCTATTTAATCATTTATAGTTCTTGAATATTACGAGTGTTGCTCTTTGCCAAATGTTCAAAAGTGATTGATGGAAGGCATCAAATGGAGTGCGAAGTAATGAACTAATCAGTAATAAGGATTGAAAGCCCAAGGGATTGTTCCATTAGTGAATTGTCATGGGTAAAGCGCATCAGGAAGCATCATACCTGTGTTCAAATCACATTTGCAGCACCATTGGGGCGACTCACAATGGGATTAATTTGGCCTTCCGGTTAATCCTGCTAATGACCCGGTCTATTGATTGTGGGGTCGGCTGGGCCCAGGGGAATAGTTACGCGAAGGCCTGGAAACCTTCATTAGTAAAAAGGATTGTTTGGTTTGGTCTAGTAGTAAATAGTAATGATGATTGCTGAACCACTGGTTAGCTCTTCTCCTTTTTGATAGTGAAATAGGCCAGCTTTAGGTTATCTACACATTAACATGGAAAAAGAAAATTGGGAAATCAAAGCAATTTTGGATGAGGCCATAGTTTTTAATGCATCGCCATGGCGTCCAGCCGGTTTTCTTGGGGTTAGATGACTATCGCTTAGTGCAAGGCGCCTTGAAATGGTATCGAACTAGGTTTGGCACTTATTTATGTCAAAAATTGTTGAAGTAAATGAGCAAACACCCCCTATTTGATTCCAATAAAATTAGTTTAAAAGTGAAATTCTGAAAGGATAAAATGTCAACCCCCCAATTCAAAAACAGAAACTGGATTTTTGATTGTAGGGGAAATTTTCAACTTTCAAATGTTGGTATTTTCCCCAAATCTGAAAATTCCATAATCTTTTTTTGGATGAATAAATAAATTCATTACCAAAGAGGAAAGAATATACAAGGGGAGAGAAGAAGAAAGAACAAAGAAAAAAGGGGGGG
>NC_056570.1:14703476-14703642 GCF_013358625.1 Macadamia integrifolia
TATAGCGAAAAACACTAATCCGGATAGTACACAATTGCCCTCAAATAAAAAATTTGAGGGGGGGAGGGTGGGTGGGGGAAGGAGACCAAGGCCCACAAGGCATTACCAACTAAGGGCAAAGGGGGGCCCAACAACAAAACAATAATACATCATTGGGGGGGGGGGA
>NC_056570.1:14703662-14788172 GCF_013358625.1 Macadamia integrifolia
AGATAATGGAAGTAGGGAGACCCTAGGATACAACTGTGAGCCTGTTCCTTGGGGTATTAGGAAACATGTGATGTCGAATGCAACCAAGTTTGGAGCTAACACCGAAGTAGATGGCCAGCATTTGCTAAGGACCCTCTTCCAGACATTAGAAGAGAAGGGGTAGGAGAAAAAGAGATGGTAGACATCTTTAGTGCCATTCCAGGCTTCCAGCATAGGTAGCAAGAGTGGGCGACTTGAATATGTGGGGAGATTAGGAAGGACTAGGTGGGGAGGCAGTTGGGAAGGGCTCGCCAAGCTGTGAAACTATGGCGGGGAATGTGGCCTTTGAATCAAATGATGTTCCGCCAAGCGATACGGGGGCCCTTGATGCTAATGAGGTCCTAAGTAGAAGCTAAAGAGAAGAGGCCCAAGGTGGAAGGGGTGGTCCAAATGACCTTATCTTCCCTTCCCCGATGTCTAGGGGGAATGGGGGAAGGGAGGACTAGAGGTCAGCAAGAGGGGGAGAGGAAGGAGGAGGGGACCAGATGCTGTGAGAAATGATAGAAGCAACTTTGGTAGATCTGAATAGGCCGGAAGAGTAAATAGTCCTGAGAAAGATTGAGGAGAGCAAAATACCAGAGGGGTGCTAGGGGTCTGGCTAGAGAGAAGTCGTGGAACTATTTCCAATGGAGCTAGAAATGGCTCTTAGGGCTTTTGATCTGGCAGAACGCACTTTGTGCCAGATACAAAAAGAGTCAGAAGATGGAAAAACAATCCAGGTTGAATCATTTTTTTGGAGTGAGGAGTAGACCCAAGAGACCCATATACTATTATGCTTGAAGGCTATCTTCCAGATGAGCTTAAGGATGCCCACAGAGTTAACCTCATTGATTTTTCTGAGGCCAAGCCCTCCTTCAGCTTTGGGGAGGCAGACTTTTTCCTAGCTCAGGGTAGAGGAACTGGGAGAATCAATGTCCTTTTAGAGGAAGGAGCAAAGGAGGCTCTCAATAGATTTGACGGTAGAGGCTGAAAGCACAAAGATACCCATCTAATAGAGATACATGGACTGGAGAACATATATGATAAGGACAAGGCGACCAGCATAAGAGAGAAGTTTACCTTTCCAAAGCTAAAGCCGTTTCCTCTACATGTCAAGAATAGGTGAGCAATGGTGAACAGGGAGCCTGGAAGAGATGAGGGGGAGGCCTAAGTATTTGAATGGATGGGAGGAAAGGGAGAAGCCTGTGATTTGGAGAAGGGCTTAGCAAGAGACGAAGACTACAGAGAGAAAAAGATTGGGTTTAAGGAGGTTAATGCGAAGACCAAGGTGGAACTCAAAGAGACGGAGGGAGGACATGATGGATTCGTGTTACACCCGTGCCTAAAAATCCTGTGCTAATTTCAACTTTTGCACACAGGTAATGCAACCAAGGTGATAACCACTGGTAACTTACGGAATGTCCGACTCATTACATGGAAGAAAATTGTTGAAGAAGCCAGGGTAAGTACTCTGCAATTGAAGGGAATTGCCCGAACCCTAATAGTAAAATACACAAAAAGGGGGGGGGGCACACGTTGGAAACACCCAAGGGGGACCTTTGTCAGCCAATGGGCCCTGTCCCACATAAGGAGGACCATATTAGCCTACACAGGCTGATGGTCACATGCTGGTGTAGACCAGCCGGTGAGAGTACTAGCCAAGAATGGGTTAATTTTCTGTGGGGCCCAGACCCTCGCACCTGTGAACCTCAAATCACTGCCAACAGTTGGTGCAACCTACTGGGGGATAGATTAATGTATTAGAACACCCCGAGGTGGGCCCACTAGTGCTAAATGACGGATTAATTCGGTAATGAGTTAAAACTCATTATTTCCCCAAACAATCCTTATGTGACTTAAGTGGCTATAAATAGAACCTTTTGCCCATTCATTTCACTTTTACCAACTCAAGAGCAAGTAGAGCAAGAAAGGAGAAGGAGGAGAGGGCAGCAAGGGGATCACCTACCAAACTAAAGTGAGTTCTTCTCTCTCTTTACTTGTAATGTAGCTATCTCACTTTCTCCTACCTCATTTTAAGTCCTAAGCTAAGCTAGGGCAACCTTAACCGAAATCCCTCTATCCACCTACCTGATCTACTAATTGAGTGGAGGGATTTTGATGTAGGGGACTTAACCTAGCTATTCAACCACTCATATTAAGTGTGAGAAACCTCCCATGTGAAATCCCCAAATTTGGCGATCCAAAACCCTAGAATCCTCTAGGACCTAACATCCTAACCTAACCCTAGGTTGGGGAATTGATGTATTACACCTAAACTAAGGTTGAAATGGTCACAATTGAGTATAGGGTCTTACACAAGAAACCCAAACCTATTTCCCCAAATTATAGCAACTTAGACCCAAGATTGGGGAAAATGATCAAGTCCCTAGAATTTAAGTAATCTAAGCAACTAACTATGCTATTCTTGTAAATCCCAACTTCTCACCAATCTCGCTTTCGCTAATTATATCATGATCTTCTCCAAAGCTGATACCACTTCCATCTCCACCATCATAGAATCCCTTCATTCCTTTAGAATCCCCTCTGGCCTCCGTATTAATCTACTCAAATCGAGCCTTTTCCTCTCTGGAGTCTCCCCTTCCACCCAGACTCTCCTTTTCGGCATCACTGGTTTCTCCTCAGGCTCCCTCCCTGTCAGGTATCTGGGCCTCCTTCTTAGCTCCTTCAGGCTCTCTGCCCATCATTGTTCCCCCATGCTTGATCTTCTCAAGAAGCTCCAGCTTTGGAAAGGTAGACTGCTTTCCTATTCTGCCTGGCTCACCCTCATTTGTTTTGTCCTCCAATCCATGTACCTATATTGGTTTGGTGTCTTCTCCCTCCCTGCTTCCACAATTAAGGCCATTGAGAGAATCTTTTGCTCATTTCTTTGGAAAGGCACAAAAACCTCTAGATTCCCCTCTCACCTGAGACAAGGTTTACCTTCCCAAAGCTGAAGTTGGCCTGGGTATCAGGAAAATTAAAGTGGTCAACTCTATTGGTATTCTCAAACTTATCTGGAAAATTGTGTCCAAGCAGAAAGGGATCTGGGTGGATTGGATTCACTTCTAACTTCTTAAACATCACTCCCTCTGGTCTTCCCCCGTCCCCTCGGATGCTTCTTGGATTTGGAGGAAAATTCTCTCTCAGACCTTTGGCCCTTAATGCCATATCCTACTCGATTGGTAATGGACAAACCACTTCCTTATGGCTTGACCCCTGGCACCCAACTGGCATCCTCTCCTCTGGTGTCCCCTATAACCATTTATTCCTCTGGCCTTCCTAAGTTTGCTCCAGTTTCCTATGTCCTTTCCCATACTGGCTAGTCCCCTCCTCCTTCCCCCCTCTGCTTCTTGACCTCTGGTCCTCTCTTCCTCCTCTCTCTCCTGGCCATCGAGGTAGAGAAAACAAATGCATCTGGTTCCCCTCATTCAATGGGATGTTCTTCTCTGCATCTACTTGGTCCTTCATTAGGTCTTCTGGTCCTGTGGTTCCTTGGCGTAACCTAGTCTGGTTTAAGGTTCACATTCCCCGCCATAGTCTCACTCTTTGGAGATGCCTTTCTAATTGTCTCCCAACCCAAGATTTCCTCATCTATTGGCATATTCCTGTTTCCCCTTCTTGTTGTTTTTGCCCCAATGGTTTTAAGGACATCCACCACCTCTTCTTCTCTTGTCCCTTTTCTTCTTCTGTTTGGAAACTGGTTCTCTCTAAATGTTGGCCCGCTTACCTATTCTATCCTTTGATAGAGAATTGATTTGGATTGACATGACCTCCTCTGGCCCCTTCATCTATGATACCATTGCTAAGCTAGCCTTTGCCGCCACCATAAACCATATCTGGATGGAGCGCAACATGTGTAGATGGTCTTCCAATTCCCGCTCCTTGGACAAGATTTGGAAAGCCATCTACTTTGATGTTAACTCCAAAATCCAGCCTCTTCACCCCCGGCCTGTCCCTAACTCCCCCAGGAACAGACATATCTTGGCCTCTTGGAACCTTCAGATTGACACTAACCCCCTTCCTTAAGCCTCTTTGGTCTGGTTGGAATCTCCCTTGCTATCCCCCCCCTCGGGTTGCTGCTTGATTGCTTGCTTTCTTTGTAGGGTTCCCTTTGGCTAATTCGGCTATGGCTCTAGCTTGATTGTATTTTGTTTGGCTTGGTCTGGCGTAGCCTTCCCCCCCCCCCTTTTTTTCCTCCCTTGTATATTCTTCTCTCTTGGTTATGAATTTAATTATTCATCCAAAAAAAAAACCATGCTATTCCTTAACAAAGTAGGGTGTATGAGTGCTCCCTACATGTAAACTAACCCTAGAAAAACACTAGCTTGTAAGCAATGTAAAAGAAAGGACAATGAGAAATTGAGTTGGGATTAGCACCATACATGTAATCACACACATATCTAGGCACTCAAAAGGACCCTAGTGGCCCGGGAAGCAAATCTGGATAGAGAAATGCCAATTTTGCTTCACTTGTTGATGACCATCCATCGGTGAACATGCACCGGTGAAAGCCTGTAGACATTTTTGCAATTTTGTGAGCTCTTTGATCCATCGGGCGGTAAACTCATCGGTGGGTCACCACCAGCTAGTGAGCATCCACCGGTGAACCAAAACACTCTGTTTTGACCCTCTTTTTGATTGTTCATTTGAATTATAAGAAGGCCTTCCCAATGCTTGATCATTGACTTAAAACCCCTTTGTTTCCAATAAATAAAACTGTCATGCGGTAAGGCTTCGTTACGTGAGAGCACCATCAACCGGTGCCCATCAACTAGTGACCTTACTGAACCTATTGATGGGGACATCCACGTGTACCAACGACGCCGACGCACGAACCAGCCACATTCACTATGGCTGGAGGATGCTTTCATGGATGGAAACTAGAAGAGAAGGAAGGAAGAAGAAGGAAGAAGGGAGGAAGAATTGACCAGCCTTGCCCTATCACTGGCCTCTTTCTCTCTCTCTCCCGTTACCTAAGATTGTGTGGGCCCATTGCTAATGTGTTATTTAGTTAGTTTATTTTCTAGTATTTTATTTGTCTAGATCTTTGAGATAAGTAGGAAACTAAATAATACTCCTATTTGTTTTAGGAAACTTCTTTTATTGTGAGATTATTTTCCTAGTTGGCTTTTCCTTTTTTTAGTAGTTATTTTTCCTACTTATGTAAGCCCATGGGCCACGATTGCAATCGATGAATTATTGAATGAAAGCACAAAGCTAATGTCTCTGTCTATCTCTCGATTCCCTCTCTCTCGTTTCTCTTTCTCGTCTCTCTCTCTTTCTCATCTTTCTCTCTTTCACGCCTCTCTCTCTCTCTCTCTCTCTCTCTCTCTTTATTCTATTTCTCTGTCTCGCCTCTCACCCCATTGCCCAAGCAGCTGATGACCATAAGGCCTCTCACTCCACTGCCTCTAGCAACTGATGTGGAGCTGCACTTCTCCCTCTTGGTGGACTTGGTTTCTCCCTTTCTCCTCAGATTTGGACAGCTGGTAAGGTAAGCTTATTTCCTTCTCCCCCCTTCCCCTCTTCTCCCCTTTTTTTTCCCCATCATTGTGCTGCTGAAACCTGGACGGCTACTACTGTTTTCAGGCCTAGCCATTTTTATTTTATTATTTAATCCCTGCTGGTTTTCTCATTAGTTGACTGAATTAAGGAGATGTGTGTTGCTTACTCTTTTGTTTCTTGGATTGATCATGTGCTTAAACTACAATATGCTGCCATGTTCCCTTCCCCATGTTCCCCACTTGAAGTCTAGGTAGTTTATGTGCTTTTTTTTCTAAATTAGTATTGATTGCTGCTACTTTGTTTATTTGTCTTCTAATTCATGCATGCTTATTAATGTGTTGTGCTGTTCCCCTTTAATCCCAGTCCCAATCTAAGCCCTAGTGAGTCTATCTTTGTCCACGTGTGCAATACCTATAGGAAGTCTAGTTGTCTAGGTATCCTCCTACATCATCTTGGTATTAGAGTATAGTTGTTGGTTGATTTTAACATGATTGGGTGCTGCTCTAATATCCGTCACAACCTTTCCGTAGTTGCGTCTAAACTGAGAGAGTGTTACCTTAGGTTAGAAGACACCTTCTTCCTCCTTAGCTCAGAGAGACCAAATAGCATTAGAATTCCCACTAGAAGCACATCCTTGAGAGGGACATCTCTGACCTCAAGATCGAGAGGGCCAATTACCTGTCTCAGTTGGAGATTCTGAGTAGGCCTTGAGGCAACTATACCTTGGCTGCCCCCTTCCTTTATGTCCACCCGTAGTGGTAGAGCATACCAAGACATGTTTGACTCTCCTAGTACCTCCATTTAGCTAGAGCAATGGGTGAGGGTTCTTCAACAGAATGAAGAATTCCTAAGAAACCTCCAAACTGAGTTAGTTGCCAGTAGGGCGGATCAGGAAGCATAGGTGGCTGATCGGGAAGCACAGGCGGCTATCTCCAGAACATTACCACTAGGCTTGCTACCCTTGAGACAAATGCCCTAAACTCAGACAGACGGCAGGGCCACAATACAGTAGGCACTAGACCTAGAATAAGAGCCCCTAGCCCTGAGATAGAGAATTATGACAACCACACTGATGGTTATGACTGGATAGGGGATAACTTCCTAGGCACATGGCGTAGTATAGGTCGGGTAGGAGTCGAGGACAACCTGGTCCAAGCCACTATACCCAATATGGAGATGATGAGGGTTTTGAGCAGTACGATAGGGGCTATGATGTCAGGAGAATGATTAAAGTAGATGCCCCTACATATGATGGTCAGATCGACGCTAGGATCCTTTTAGATTGGATTAAGCAAATGGATCGGTACTTTGAGTTCTATGATATGCCCAAGGAAGTCTGCTTTAGATTCGCTAAATTCAAGCTTATCGGAGTTGCCTAGGACTTCTGGACAGATCTAGAGTACTAAGAGACCAACCTAGGACTTGAGCCAATCACAATATGGGTAGAGATGCAGGAGAGGCTCAAAAGGGAATTCTTGCCTATCACCTATAGGCTGCAATTATTGAATGACATGAATACCCTGAGGCAATGGAAGTTGATTGTGACCAAATACATTAGCAAGTTCAATGAATTGAAAATTAGAAGCCATATTCGTGAGGATGTTGAGCAGACACTCTCCAGGTTCCTTACTGGGCTTAACTCCGAAATCCAGTCACGTATGGCACCCCACCTGGTGCGAGATGTTCCACAGGCCTTCCGGGTTGCCCTTGAAGTGGAATCCTCCATAAGAACTTATTCTCAGAGGAAGAGTTTTCAAGCTGGGGAGCCCCACTTTAGGAAACCCTTCTAAGGTTCATCTGGATTCCCAAAACTCCCTGCTACACCACAACGTCAATTTGACAACAGGGGAAAAGGAATTTTAGGAGAAGCACCTAAGAAGAGTGGTCAGCAGCAGTGCTTCAAGTGTCAAGGGTATGGTCACTTCTCTAGGGAATGCCCCAACAGAAATCTTTTTATGGGAGAGCAAGATCCTGAAGATGGTGACCAAGAGGGCTTTCAGGACAATGAGTATGAGGACCATAGGTCAGATGAGACCATATTTGATGAGGATGCCAAAGAGGCTGGTGACCTCAAGCTCGGTATGGTCTCACAACATAAAGAATAACGATTATTGGCGACAAATTAATATCTTTATCACTTACACATGTCACTAGGGCAAGAACTGCCGCGTCACCATAGACAAGGGGAGTTGTATGAATGTGGTTGCCAAGAGCGTTGTTGCTCGAATGGGCCTCAAACCAGAGCCCCACCCGAAACCTTACAAGGTTGCCTGGGTAGTTAAGTCCACCTTTCCCATTAATCTGAGGTGTCTAGTTCCCCTACACTTTGCAGGATATGAGGATTAAGTGTGGTGTGATATCCTAGAGATGGATGTTGCCCACATCATCCTTGGTAGACTTTGGTTATATGACTGGGATGTCACCAATTATGGGAAGTCCAACACTTATGTCTTTGAATTCAAAGGGAAGAAATTTAGACTGAACCCCAGTGCCCTTAGGAAAGTATGGGTTCCAGAACACAAGGGAAGTACCTCCAAACATGTCCCTTCCAAAACACTCAATATTTTAAATCAACAACAATTTGAGGGAGTGTGTCAAGAGTTAGGGGTTATTTATGCTCTAGTTGCCATATAGAGTAATACCGTTATGTCAAGCAAATTCACTGAGGCTCCTAGAGAAGTAATACCCTTGTTGAGGAAATTTGAGAAGTTATTCCTTGAGGAGGAAATTTGAGAGGTTATTCCTTGAGGAACTACCAGACGAGCTACCATCTATACGCGACATCCAGCACGCCTTTAACCTAGTTCCAGGATCCTCTCTCCCGAACTTACCCCACTACCAAGTGAATCCCAAAGAGCACGCCGAACTCAAACGGAAAGTGGACGAATTGCTACAAAAGGGATTAATTAGGGAGAGCCTTAGCCCGTGTGTAGTACCTGCCTTACTCGTGCCAAAGAAAGATGGCACCTGACGGATGTGTGTTGATAGTGGGGCCATCAATAAGATCACTGTCAAGTATAGGTTCCCTATCCTTAGGCTTGATGACATGTTGGATATGATGGCCAACTCATTGATCTTTTCAAAGATTGATCTCAAGAGTGCGTACCACCAAATTCAGGTTAGGCCTGAAGATGAGTGGAAGACAGTTTTTAAAACGAAGGATGGCCTTTTCGAATGGTTAGTCATGCCTTTTGGCTTGTCAAATGCACCTAGCACCTTCATGAAGATAATGAATCAGGTGCTTTAACCATTAATTGGCAAGTTTTTAGTGGTCTACTTTGATGACATCCTCATCTAGAGTAAGACCCCGTCTTCCCACTTGGATCACTTACAGAAAGTTTTTTATGTGTTACTATGAGAAAAACTGTCAATCTCAAGAATTGCACCTTCATGAGTGATCAAGTCATCGTCTTAGGGTTTGTCGTGTCAGCACAAGGAGTATCTGCTGACCCTGAGAAAGTAAGAGCAATTGTAGACTGGCCTGAGCCTACTAATAATGTCCATGAAGTGCGAAGTTTTCATGGCTTAGCCACTTTCTATAGGATGTTCATTTACCAGTTTATTTCTATTATGTCTCCTATCACAGATTGCATAAAAGGAGTTTCAATAGACTAGTGCTACCAAGGCCTTTAATGAAATTAAAAAGTTAATAACAGAGGCCCCCATCCTGTGCCTCCTAGACTTTTCTAAGGTCTTCAAAGTAAATTATGATGCATCTGGTATTGGAATAAGTGGTGTCTTAGGGCAAGAAGGACATCCAATTGCCTACTTTAGTGAGAAGCTTAATGAAGCTAGGCAACGATATTCCATATACGACAAAGAATTCTATGCGGTTGTCCAATCACTACGCTATTGGCGGCATTACCTTCTACCGCATGAATTCGTTCTATTCTCTGACCACCAGGCTCTGAGATATCTGAGTGCCCAAAATAAATTAAACCAAAGACATGCTAAGTAGGTCGAGTTCCTCCAAGAGTACACTTTTGTACTCAAACATAGACCTAGTGCCGAGAATACCGCTGCAGATGCACTAAGCCGGGTGAACATGTTCGTTAGTCGCACAAATGCTAGGAGTCAGGCTAATGTGTTACTCCAGACCATGAGTGTAGAGGTTGTAGGATTTGAGCGAGTCAAGGACCAGTACCTCACCTATCTTGATTTTAATGAGTTGTTTACTTCCTTGAGTGAAGGTAACCCTGTCAGTCGTTCGGACTACCTGTTGAGGGAGGGCTTCCTTTTTAAAGGGAGCAAGTTGTGCATTCCCAGGACCTCACACCGAGATTTCCTAATCTGAGAATTGCATGCTGGGGGCGTCGCTGGCTATTTCGGTCGAGATAAGACCATCACCCTCATTGAGGACCGATTCTTTTGGCCAAGACTAAAGAGGGATGTTGCTAGAGTTGTGAGTCAGTGTAGGACATGCCAAACTACCAAACAACAAAAGCAAAACACGGGACTGTATACTCCCTTACTTGTTCCCCATGCCCCATGGCAAGACCTCAGCATGGACTTTGTGTTGGTCTGCCAAAAACCTCGAGAGGCCATGATTCTGTCTATGTGGTTGTAGACCGGTTCTTGAAGATCGCACATTTCATTACATTTCATTTCATGTTCTAAGACCTTTGATGCATCCATAGTGGCCAAACGTTTCTTTAATGAGGTTGCCAAGTATCATGGGTTACCCCTAACTATAGTGTTCGATAGGGATGTCAAGTTCACCAGTCATTTTTGGAGGACCTTATGGCGGATGATGGGTACTAAGTTCCGTTTCTCCTCCGCCTACCACCCTCAGACTGATGGCCAGACTGAGGTTGTCAATAGGAGTCTGGGAAGTTTGTTACGTTGCCTCATAGGAGAGCACCTTACCATTTGGGATCGAGTCCTTAGCCAAGCCAAGTTCATATATAATGGCTTTAAGAACCGCACCACTGGTCTGTTACGCTTTGAGATTTGTTCAGGATACCAGCCCTGGGCACCTATAGACCTTGTCTTAGTTGTGTCCATTTCTAGGACCTCCCTATCAGCTGAGTCTTTTGCTCAGCACATACATGATTTGCATGCAGGTATAAGAAGACAGATAGCGCTGAGCAACGATTAATACTAGTTAAAGGGGGATGTGTATAGAAGGCTACAAGAATTTCAAGAGGGAGATATGGTGATGGTTAGAATCAAGCTGCGGTTTTGATTTGTGAGTCCATTTAAGAAACTAAGGCTTTTAATGTATCTTGCAAGTAGACTTTGAACTTAATTATGTGTTACAAGTTTGTTTTCAACTTGTATTCTTTTACGTGTGGAAAATTGGCATTTCAGATAATCATTTTCATAATTTTCTGTTAGTATTTTTGGTAACATTTGTTGTCTCTCATGCTCGTTTCTTATAAATAGCTCGGGAAAGGGTCCAACGTGAACGGCTTCGAGATTTGTCTGTGTTTGAGAGGTTAAATGGTCATCTTGGGAAGACATCTCCAAGTCTTGCAGTGAAAAAGGTAGGTGTAAATATTGTTACTTTATCCTTGACCCTTTTCGTAGGAAATTTTCATCGATTATTATAAAGAAATAGTGCTTGGCTACATCACTGCCTTACTGGTAAACGAGGATTCATACTTGAGATACAATTGTTGGAAATTTCAGTAACTTTTGGTGACACTTTTAACTTCATCATTTCAATTTACTTATGGGCCATGATAAATGTAATGACTGTCCCTGAAATGTGAAATCTGTCACTACTTTCCAACATGGTTTAAGATTTCTTTTTCAACCAGGGTTTTGACCCTGGTCAAAACTGAAATGTACTGCCGAATGACTGAAATTTCGGTCGGAATATGGTCCCTTATGGTGGTGAACATTAGAATTTTCCAGGGAAAAGATGTTTAAGTATGATTACACATTCAAACCATTAGATTGGGGGAAAACACACCAAAAATGGTAGTTTGGCTTGGGGTCCTCGGTATCCTTTCCCTTATATAACCTATTCTACTCATAATTTTGTACGACACATGATTTAATAAAAGCAATTGAAATGTGTGGGAAGAATGAAAAAGAACCATTTAACAGTACACCAATGTCAAAAAGGGTCTCCAAAGATCAGTTTGATTAAATGGTTGGATCAGTCAAATCTGATGACAAATTCAATTAGTAACTGAAGGACAGAATTTATAATCTTTATAGAAACAGTAATTAATCTCAGATCAGAGATCAGATGGACCTCCAATTCTGGTCGAAGTAAGTTCTTATAAAGGAGAAAAACTGGTCAAAACTTGGGCCATATCCAATTTCTGGATTGGAAGAAACTGTAGGTCCAATACCAGAAACTTGAACAGGAGGAAACTTAAACCGCAGGTGCTGTAACTGAAGTAAAACTTTGGTACAACAGAGGTAAACAACATTGAGTTAATAACAGTAGGAAAGAGAGAAATCTAGAGGAGTTTCAGACCTGCAAAACTGAACTTCAAATCACCTACAAATCTCCCACACAAGGCTTGTGTATTCTGCTTCAAGTTTACAGAGAAAATGGAAGAAGAGAGGGAAGGGGATATGACCAAGGCTTCACAACCTATGGCCTGTGATTGGATTAACCACCAATCAATCCTTAAATTCACCACCAAGGGGGGTTTCTGTTTCACCACAATAGCAAGCATCTCACAAGAGAGAGCCCAATTTTCAAAGTCTATCGTTGGGAGTATCTCCTTTCACTCTTATTTATAATTCCACCAACAATTATTAGAAACTAAACACCCCCCCCCACCCCGCCCCACAAAAAGAACTGTGGAGGCTGCTAGGTAGAATAGAATCTCACATATGCTATTACATGAAGTAGAAAGTCTACTTGCTAGAAGGAACAGTCTGAAATAGAAACTCCTAACTTGTGACCAATTATGATTACTGAAACAGAAACTAAGTAGTACTGACACAAAATAGAAACTAGATAGGATCTTCTCTTAGACACAATCCAACAGCACATCTTCCAGGAGCCTCCTCCACGCAAGGGCCAATGGGGCTGACAAAATCTTCCCAATCTTCAATATGTTGTGCTGCGCACTATCTCCAAGGGGTCTTCCAGGTCCAGAAAATCTTCCAAATCTTCAAGATGCTGTACCAGATTTATCTAAAAAATATCTTCTGCTAAATCCTATAGATGCTGTATGCCTGTACCAGATTAATCTCAAAAAGATCTTCTAACACATGCTGGTCACAGGCCATATTATGGGCAGAAAATATTATCAGAACATGGGATTAATAGAAACCAGAATATGGATTGGCTTTGCTGAACTGTGGGGGCCTGTTGGTCGGGTTCTTTCTCTTTCAATGTTGGCTTTGTACTGCCTCACTCAAAACCACTAGAAGATTGTTGTTGCCGTCGTAACTGTTCCTTCGACTGTATGTCACAAATGATGGCCATGTTGAAATATACCTGAGCAAACACTCGAAGTCCAACCATAGTTGTCTAGGCGCTGACTAGGTAGTTTTTTGGGGTCTAGGAACTGTTGCCTTAATGCACTGGCTATCACCTTGCAGCCAAGGTTCAAGAACTCGTTTTATTTCGGTGATACCACCGAAATACCGAAGCCGAAATTTCGTCGAAATGGTTTACTTTTTCCCATGTGTTTCGCTGACCATTTTGGGGGGTTAATGGCTGAAGTGGCCGAAATTAGCGAAACGATGATCGAGATGGTCGAAATTTGGACCAATTAGTGCATGTTTGGGGCCAAAATGAGCGAAATTTCAAAAAGAAATGACCGAAATGTGACCGAGATGACTGAAATTCTGTACTTTTATATTTCATATGACATTTCGTCTCGGTAAAAATAATTTACCAAAATATCTGATATTTTGGCGAGATTTTGGAAAGTTTTCGAACCTTGCTTGGAGCAAGGATCTGGTCTGGCACTTATTTATACCAAATAACATTTAAGACATTTACTTAAGATATTATAGATAAACAAATACCCCCTATTTGAATCCAATAAAAATAGTTCCAAATAAAATTCGAAAAGGATAAAAAATCAACCACCCAGTCCAAAAAGAAAAACTTGATTTTTGATTGTAGGGACAATTTTCAACTTTCAAATGCTGGGGTTTTTCTCAATTCTGAAAATTTCATAAATCTTATCATGGTAAAACATTATTAAAAACCAAAACTGCGTAAAGAATCTTTTATTTTGATGTGTTAATCCCAGGTTGACTCTAAGAGAGAAGGTGAACATTGTTTATAAAAAATTTCCTAGAGATGTCTATTTGAAGACCCTATATTATATTTAACACACTGATGTAGATCCACACTTTGGAAGGATCTATCAGAGGAAGAAAGGCCCAGCCAAGAGGGGCCTATTGATCCATACTTAAGTCCACTTGAGTGGCTAAGTTAGTAGTTGCCCATCGATTTCATGCTTTAGACTTTAGTTATTTAATTATTTGCTTAATTAATAAGGCCCATTGGGCCCATCGATTGTAATGTCCCTTATGGGCTCTTAGCTAAGTAACTTACTCCATGTTGGAATTATAATTCTATTCGTAGTTCTAGTTCTATTAGGAGTCCAAGTCCTACTAGGTGTGTCTAGTCCTATTTGGAAACTAGCTCCTAGTCATGTTGTGATTGCTATTCTGCCCTCTTTAAATAGAGGAGCCTATATACTCATATTTTCAGATTTGAGTAAAGAAAGTTTGCAATCAATTGCTTAGAGCAGCTGGGATAGCTGTGGGTGAGAAGCCTAGGCTGAGATAGCCACTCCTTTCCCACTTTTCCCTTGTTTCTTCTTTGCTTTGCTGCATCTAATTTCTGTTCTAACTGCTGTTACAGTGAGAATTCCCCAAGGAGTGTTAATTCTTCCAGCCCCTACTACTTTCAGTCGATCACCAAGAAGCCCAGAATTGAAGACCAATCGACCTCAAGAATCTCTTCAACTTGAAGTCAGATCTGTCAAGCCTTGTTAGGGACTGTTCTACATCACCAGAGGACACATCAATACATTTTGGAAGACCATTCAAGACTACTAGCTGCTGTTCTGCAGAATCTTGGGATTTTCTCTCCTAGGTCTGAAATTCAAGAAAGCTTGTAACTTTGCAACCAGCCATCAGAATCTCCTCAACTTGGAGGTTTTTGTACCCTCCTAGGACCCTTCCATCGACACTCTTTGCAGCTCCATTGGAGCCACACAGGTCCAGCTGCCCCTCTCTCTCTCTCCTTCCCAATCGCAAGGTTTTTTCTCTCTCATATTGACTTATGTTTGGGATGGGTTTTATTACTTTGTTAGTCTAAGTTCTTTTGGGGTTGTTTGCTGGCTATTTCTCTTTGTTCTCCTGGATTTTGCTTCTGTTTATTGTTAAGTTATTTCATTAGTCTTGTTTACCTTGTTTGGGGTTATATATTGTGGGGGTTAGCTTCTTGTAATATACTCCTACATTAAGTGGTATAGAGCTATGGCTGAAGAAAGCTCCAAACAAATCACTTTTGAAGATGTGTGGAAATCCCTTCGAACCTTGACTACAAGGATGGATGGTTATGACCAACACTTGGCAAAATTGAGGGTCTACAGCTGCTCACTCCAATTCTCAGGCTACTGCTGCCCAAGTTGATGCTTAGCCTACTGTCAACAACACTGCCTTTGTACCTAGAAAGGTCACCTTACAGGCTCGAAGGAATTTCGAGGTGAAGAATATGATGAATATGAAGGTCACCAATTTCGCCAGGATGATACATATAAGGTGAAGTTGGAACTAAAAGATTACAACGGAAAACATGATCCCCTCTACTTTCATGATTGGTTGAACTCCTTTGATGATTATTTCCGTTGGTATCATATGCCTGAAGAAAGGAAAGTCCAATTAGCTATCACTAAGCTAACAGGTGGAGCTATAGACTGGTGGAGAGCTGAAGAAGATAAACTCATGCGTAGGCGTCAAGACCTCGCAGTTGGGAAGACTTGAAACTGATCCTCAGTGATAGGTTCCTGCCACCGACATATGACGTTGACGCTATGACATGCTAAATACCCTCAGGCAAGGTACTATAACTGTAGAAGAGTATGTTAACAGATTTAATGAATTACTTTCACGCACAGGTGCCTGTCATAAAGATGAAGAACTACTCATATCCCGCTTCGAATTGGGATCCCATGGCATTCGTGAGAAGCTTGGTGTGATAGAACTACCCTCCATGAATACTTATAATGAAAGATCACTAGAGGTAGAGGATCTAATCAAATCATCCTTTAGGAGGTACAACCAGCCCATTGACAGCAAAAGACAATTCGTACCAACCAAACCCAATGGTTTCCCTAGCCAAGCTCCACAAATTACACAGGATAAGGGTAAGGCTTCAATGGGGGGGAAGGGAGACAGGAGCTGTGACATGCTACAATTGTGGGGGAATTGGTCATGTTGCAAAATTCTGCCACAAGCGTGGACGATCCAACTTCATTATCAATGCCGTTGAGTCCAACCTTGATTTGCAAATCCATGAGCCTCAAGATGATGATTGGGCTATTAATGTTGCTGTTGAAGGGATGGAAGATGAACTTGAGGATGAGTATGCACCAGAGGACGATGATCCTTTATGCCTATGCCAATGTGGTTGCAAGAATCCTAATGGATGAATCTAAAGGGGAAGACTGGAGGAGGCACAACATCTTCTACACTCTGATGACTTGTGGACCTCATAAAGCTCAGGTGATTGTGGACAACGGGAGTTGTGTGAATGTAGTATCCCAAGCCGAACCCCATCCACAACCATACAAGGTATCACTGGCTCACTGCTAGATAACAACACCATGGCTGTAACTCAACGTTGTTCTGTACCACTAAAGGTTTCAGATTATGAAGAAAATGTATCGTGTGATGTCATTCCCATGGTCCTCACTGATGTGCTACTTGAAAGGCCTTGGCTCTATGACAACAATGTTCTAGTTGGAGGTACTAATGCTTCTTCAATCACAAAGGCAAGCCATTCATTCTAAACCCACTCAACATATCCCAAGTGAAGGACAAATTAAGGGCTGCCCAAGTAAGAAGACAACATGTCTTAAAGAATGTTGCAAAGACCTCTCCCAAAGGAACCACTGAACAAAAGAAGCAACCATTCAAGGACAATGTCAACAAGAAGCCCAAGTTGATAATAAGCTATGTGTGCTGGTCCATAGAGAGTTCTTGACTACTAGTGAAGAGACCGGACTGATCTTAGCCCTTGTTTCTAAATCAGCTGAACCAGTGAAAGGGGTAGCACTTCCACCACAAATCAAAGAGTTACTTGCTGATTTTTCAGATTTGGTGCCTGATGAATTTCCAGATGAACTACCACCTATGCGGGACATCCAACATGCCATTGACCTAGTACTTGGGTTAGTACTCCCAAATCTACCCACTTATCGTCTCAGCCCCACAAAGCATACCAAGCTCAAGAGACAAGTAGATGATCTGTTGAGAAAGGTTTTCCTAGTAGAAAGCATGAGTCCATGTGCAGTGTCATCCCTATTGACACCAAAATAAGATGGATCATGGCATATGTGCATTGACAGCCGTGCTATCGATAAGATCACGATAAAGTATAGATTTCCTGTTCCTAATATGGATGATATGCTAGACATGCTGACAGGAGCTTCTATATTTTCAAAGATTACTCTGCGTAGCGGCTACCATCAAATTCTAATCCGTCCAGGGGATGAATGGAAAACAGCCTTCAAAACCAAAGAAGGGCTATATGAATGGAAGGTTATGCCTTTTGGACTTACCAATGAACCTAGCACTTTCATAAGGGTGATGACACATGTACTACGCCCCTTCATTGGCAAGTTCCTTGTAGTGTACTTTGTTGACATCTGATTTACAATAAGGCACAAGATGAGCACCTTGAACATTGGAGGCGTGTTATGAGAGTGCTACAAGAAGAAAAGCTCTATATCAACTTGAAGAAGTGTTCTTTCATGTTTCCTAAGGTTATATTCCTTGGCTTTATTATGTCTTCATAAGGTATAGAAGCTGATCCGGAGAAGGTGAAGAGCATGGTAGATTGGCCCATTCCAAAGACCCTGACAGAAGTTCGCAATTTTCACAGTCTTGCCTCATTCTATTGATGGCTTATACGGAGAAGGTGAAGAGCATGGTAGATTGGCCCATTCCAAAGACCTTGACAGAAGTTCGCAGTTTTCACAGTCTTGCCTCATTCTATCGATGGCTTATACGGAGAAGGTGAAGAGCATGGTAGATTGGCCCATTCCAAAGACCTTGACAGAAGTTCGCAGTTTTCACAGTCTTGCCTCATTCTATTGACGGCTCATACGGAATTTCAGTGCTATTGTAGCCCCCATCACAGAGTGCACAAAAGGGGAAAAAGTTCCATTCCAATGGAGTCCAGCTACCACTAAAGCGTTCAACCTAATCAAATAAAAGATGACAGAAGCATTAATGCTTAGACTACCTAGTTTTGATCTCATATTCGAAGTGGCTACTAATGCATCCCATGTTGGGATAGGAGGAGTGCTTATGCAAGAGGGCCATCCGATTGCCTTCTATAGTGAAAAGTTGAATGATGCAAAAAGAAGGTACTCTACTTATGACTTAGAACTCTATGCCGTTGTTCAAATTCTCAAGCATTGGAGACACTACTTAATTGGTAAAAAGTTCATATTTTATTCGGATCATGAAGCACTCAAATACTTGCATTTACAAAAGACCGTTAGTGATCAGCACGCTAAGTGGATCTCATATTTGCAAGGCTAAGCATTTTCTCTCAAGTACAAGGCTGGAAAAAAGAATTAAGTAGCTGATGCACTTAGTCGGAAGGTGCTAATGATGAATACCTTCACAGTACAACGCATATGGGTGGGACATATCAAAGATGATGATGCTGATTTTTCAGAAGTGTCCAAAAAGTTACAAGGAGGAAGAGATGACAAATTTTCCATAGTTACCTCTTCAAAGGCACATGTCTTTGTATACTAAACACCTCTTTAAGGCATCACTTGGTTCGAGAACTATATGGAGGAGGAATGGGTGGACACTTTGGCAAAGACAAGATCTACTCTATGATGATAGACTTGTACTATTGGCCTCAACTACAGAAGGATGTTTAGCATGTTATTCAAGGATGTCGTACTTGTCAACTTGCTAAATGAGAGAAGAAGAATGCGGGATTGTACACACCGCTGCCCATTCCACATGCACATTGGCTAAACATAAGAATGGACTTTGACCTAGGCTTATCACCTACACGGGAAAGGTATGATTCGATATTTGTGGTAGTAAATCGATTCTCCAAGATGGTACACTTTATCCCGTGCAGAAAAACACTTGATGCAAGCCACCTAGCCAAGCTCTTCTTTAAAGAGAGTGCGTATCATATGGTTTTCCGCAGTCGATTGTTTTAGATAGGGATGTCAAGTTCATGAGCTATTTCTGGAAGACCCTATGGCTGAAAACAAACGGTTAACTCAAGTTCTCTACTGCATTCCATCCTCGAATAGACGGACAGACGAAGGTAGTGAATAGAAGCCTAAATTTGCTCTGTTGCCTAGTTCGTGATTATGAGAAGACCTAGCCATCTATTTTGGACATAGCAGAGTTTGCATATAATAGCTCCGTTAACCATACCCCTGGTTGTATCCGATTTGAAATTGTTCTTGGGCTACAGCCACAATGACTGATTGAACCATTGCCACCTCATGCCCGTGTGAGTCTTGAAGCGGATGATTTCCTGAGGCATATCACAGAGGTACATGCTGATGTCTGTCGTCGTATAGCCGTTTGCAATGAGGGGTATCAAGCAACTGCTAACCATGATCGACGCTACGTGGAGTTTCAACCTGGTGATATGGTGATGGTTTAAATTCCACCTGAGAGGTTCCCTCTCGGTACTGTACACAAGCTCCATCCTTGGAATATGGGCCCATACAAGGTCCTGCAGCATATTGGCCGCAATGCTTACATGTTGAAACTACCTCCTACCCTGAAGATCAACAATGTCTTCAATGTGGCTGACCTTACACTATATGTGGGACACCATTCTAATGAAAATGACACGGAGCATGCCCGAAAGCTTCCCCAGTTTGTAACCTGGGAAGATGATGTTATTGAAGATGTGCTAGACAACAAGTTCACTACAGTTTGTGGGGGCAAGGGTTACTATTCGTTCCTCGTCAAGTGGAAAGGACGACCACGATAGGATTGCACTTGGATCCATGCTATTGACTTTCGGCGTCTTGACACGGATCTCTACCAGCACTATATGTCCTTCATCCATTCATTGAAGATGAATGATTCTAAGAAGGGGGGAGCTGATGTAGATCTACACTTTGGAAGGATCTACCAGAGGAAGAAACGCCCAGCGAAGAGGGGCCTATCAATCTATACTAAGTCCACTTGACTGGCTAAGTTAGTAGTTAGAAATAAGGTCCCATTGGGCCCATCGATTGTAATGTCCCTTATGGACTCTTAGCTAAGTAGCTTACTCCATGTTGGAATTATAATTCTATTCGTAGTTCTAGTTCTATTAGGAGTCCAAGTCCTACTAGGTGTGTCTAGTCCTATTTGGAAACTAGCTCCTAGTCATGTTGTGATTGCTATTCTGCCCTCTTTAAATAGAGGAGCCTATATACGCATATTTTCAGATTTGAATAAAGAAAGTTTGCAATCAATTGCTTAGAGCAGCTGGGATAGCTGTGGGTGAGAAGCCTAGGCTGAGATAGCCACTCCTTTCCCACTTTTCCCTTGTTTCTTCTTTGCTTTGCTGCATCTAATTTCTGTTCTAACTGCTGTTACAGTGAGAATTCCCCAAGGAGTGTTAATTCTTCCAGCCCCTACTACTTTCAGTCGATCACCAAGAAGCCCAGAATTGAAGACCAATCGACCTCAAGAATCTCTTCAACTTGAAGTCAGATCTGTCAAGCCTTGTTAGGGACTGTTCTACATCACCAGAGGACACATCGATACATTTTGGAAGACCATTCAAGACTACTAGCTGCTGTTCTGCAGAATCTTGGGATTTTCTCTCTCCTAGGTCTGAAATTCAAGAAAGCTTGTAACTTTGCAACCAGCCGTCAGAATCTCCTCAATTTTGGAGGTTTTTGTACCCTCCTAGGACCCTTCCATCGACCAGCTTTGCAGCTCCATTGGAGCCACACAGGTCCAGCCGCCCCTCTCTCTCTCCTTCCCAATCGCAAGGTTTTTTTCTCTCTCATATTAACTTATGTTTGGGATGGGTTTTATTACTTTGTTAGTCTAAGTTCTTTCGGGGTTGTTTGCTGGTTATTTCTCTTTGTTCTCCTGGATTTTGCTTATGTTTATTGTTAAGTTATTTCGTAAGTCTTGTTTATCTTGTTTGGGATTATACATTGTGGGGATTAGTTTCTTGTAATCTACTCCTAACACAATCATATGTTTGTCCACCTTGCACCACTCCTTTGCCAGGTCTGTCAAACATACCTATCCTGCATGCATTCACAATCCATGCACTCCAATACACAAGCATACACAAATTGCGGAAGATATACGTGCTTTGGCTCACTGCCTACTCCACAGAGCAATAACCTTTATGGGTTTCATATTTTTCTTAATACTCAATTAGCTTGTCACGGTTACAACAGTCTAGGTGCTGTGACACCTGCTTCAACCTGAGATAGTACTCAGGCTAGGGTTTCACCCCCTTACAATGTATATGATGAGAAATATGAGTACTAGTCCCTCCCCTTACAATCGATACCTTAGGTTATGCAACTTTAACAACCTATGTCATACAAAATAGGACTTGGTGATCAGAGATTACCTCCCTTGACTAGCAAGGGGTGGAGAGCTTCTATGAGATTCCCAAATACACTGGAATCTTCAACTTTTCATTTTTGATGGCTAATCTTGAACCTTCAAGAGTAGAAGATGGTGGACTATCTTCTTTATCTTCTCCTTCTTTTTCTATTACACATAAGGGAAATTCTTTGTCTTTAATGAACTCCAACACCCCTCTTCAACCTTCAATATGGTCTTTAATGGCTTCTTAAGCTTGGTGGTTATGGTACTCAAACATTCAATACACAAAAATCTTTAAACACAAAGGGTTTTCTCAAGATTTGGGCATGAGAGGACACAAATACTTGCCTCTTTTTCTCTTTTCTCTTCTAGGGATTTTCTTCTTTTAGTACTTCAAGAATTTTTGAATGAAATCCCTAAAATCCACTTACGGAGGTACAACAAAAGCCCCAAAATTGTGTATGGTTTAACCACCTGGTTCAGACCGGAATCTCTAGGAGCCAGCATCTAGATAAAAGGACTCCTTTACTCTGGCTAGACCTTCTGCCGTCACGAAGTTCTTCTACTCTAATCTTCGTAAAGGAAGGTCAGATGCCTATAGTAGTAAGTAGGGGAGTTAGCATTGAGTCAACTATTGTTGCTGCTCGAGAATGGCCGGGTTGAGGTGTGAAGCTGCTTAGCGCCCCTGGCTGAGACGAGACATTTGGGGTATCGACTCGCAATCGAAAGAGAAAGCATCTAATAATTTCTTAACACAAGGCCCCTGTAACTCCTATCAATAGGAGACAAGCTTCATTGCTTGGGGAAGAGCATAGAGCGTGCAGGCGTGCCCTATTACCATTTGTGAAGCTACAGCGGGATAAAGAAACACCCCGGCGTGTTATAGACGATCAAAAGTCTTTGGTCACTATTCCTTCTGTGCCCTTCCCCCGAAGTGCCCAAACCGGTTGACTATTCATTAAATGAAGGGAAGGGTGAATCAGAAGACGAAGAGTGATATAGTAACTGATCAGTGTGTGTGAAGGAGAAGTGAACGCACACCCTATTGAATGAATAAGGTTAGAGAACAAAGGCATTATGCAATTCAATTCGGTCTTCCATTTCGCCCCTAACAAGCAACAGTTCCTTGCGTGAAAACCGTTGTGTGCGCCTGACTCTCCATTGGGCATAAGATGCCTTGTCTTTGTTGTTCTGGGGCTCTAGGAGCTCAAGGAGCTTCTTTTTCTTGCTCCCTTCGCTGCGCTAGCCTTAATTGGCGGATAAAAGTACCAAGGTGCATCAAGTGGTATCGTATATAAGATCACGGATGAATTTAGGAGACATTTTCCCCGCTTCAACAAGCCTGTGGTGATCTCAATTTGGAAAGAGTCTCAAAGTGGCAGTGTACACTTAGCTTCATAGTGGAACGGCTACCGAGCGATCAACCTATCAGACTTGGTGAAAAAGCAATTGAAAGAAGGTCCAAGGATGATCCTATCCTAAAGGAGGAGGAGGAGGTGGGCTAAAAGCGCCTGGTCTAAAACGTAGAAATTCGAAGTTCATGCCATGAGGATCTATATGGAAGGTCAGCTGGGACCGATCCTGATTTCTGCCATTCTGAATCAGAATATTCACACCAGCCATAGTGACTCTCCGGAATCAATCCGCTCCAATCCAAGGGAAATCGATCAGATCTTTCCTCTTGTTTTTCCTACTCACTGTATCAATTAATTATCAACATAATACATGCCAAACTTGTTAGCGTACTCCCACATCTTCTTTAAGCAAGGTTACAACAAATAAAAACTACAAAGTATACCAATAAGAAAGGTAAAAGCTAAAAAAAATAAAAAATAAAATAAAAAAAAAAGGAAAAGAAAAGAAAAAAGGAAGAAGTCTATGGCAAGCATTATAAACTGATTTTTTAATAGCAACAGATCAGAGTCAGATCCTCTTCAAACCATGGTCGAAGGTCTCTCTTGGGGAGGCCTTGAATGCCCCAAAGTCTTGCTCTAATCTAATGTGTATAACCAACTCAGATGGACTATAAGATCAGGCTGGAAATTGGGTGGTAGCCGCATGTTAAGAGTTTAGGGATTCTTTGATGAAATTCAATACCAACTGTCATGACCCAAACCCAGATACAGGTAAAGGTATAGCCCTCGCGGGCAATGATCAAATGATCCAAAACATTCACAAAAAAAACAGGCTTATGAGAACTCATAGCAATTAAATAAAACAACTCAAAGATAAAATATCCCCACATTATACCTACTGGTGGCAGTCTAAGGTGTGTTCCCAACATTTAAATAAAAAACTCAGTCAGAGTTTACATGAAACAGCATCCTACTACAATGATTTATTAAAGTAAAAGACTAATTGAAAACTTCAGGATTCCCTCGAACTTCGCTCCAAGCATATCTTCACGTCAACTATCTGTGATGTTAAAATAATGGATTAAGCTCAACAGCTCAGTAAGGGAAAATAGTAAGAACACATCACAGGACAAACAATCAACCAAAAACAACGGTTAAAACAAACAGTTTTGGTTTCTCGAACGACACTTTTAATAAAACATGATCATTTTAAAATACCCCTTTTTATCACACTTTAGCCGGCATTGAGGGAAATAGGCTGCCACCGCCCATACTCTGAGATGGTAAACGCAACCCCTTTACAAATCACATAATCATACTGTCGTCACCTCCTCTGTGACTATAATTTTCCGCGGCTCAACGGAACACACTGCCTCTCGGGTGACAATTACTCTCCATAGTACGGAGTAGTCTATTTGCCCTCACACTTTTTCTTTTCACACTTTCACAAAAATCACCTTTCATCAAATCACTTTCTTTAAAACACAAACATAGGTAAAATCTCCACGTAAGAATCAACATCAATATACATCACACTAACAATCACATATTAATCACTCCTATAAACTCACGTCTCATATAAACACAATTCAAATGGTATAAGTCAGCACATATCCACGATACAAGCACACCAAACATCAATCGCACAATCAAACCATACACCTGTGGTGTAATCCCACAATAATCCATTTACCTCCGCTTGCAAAAGTGTTACCTCCCCTTTGAGTCCTAAGAGTCCAGGAGGTCCCAATCTGAAATTAATAATACCCTATAATAAGTGTTGGGTCCCAAAAAGAATAATATAATTGGTCCCAATGAATTGAATCCTAGACCTTGATATGAAATATAACTATATTTGGATCATGCGTTTGGGTCCCCATGAAAACCCTGACTCTAAAACAAAACCCTAAATACTGGGTCACAAGTCTGACGGGTCCAAAACCAACATCTGCAACTTATGATAAGACCCATATTTGGTCCCAAAAGAAGAACCAGCAGAACCAACAACTTAAACTCAGAATAAGAGAAAGCTTCATTACTTGGAGTGAGTAGCAAAAAGAGAAGTAGGCGCCAAAATCCCCTTCTTCTCCCTTTCTTTCTCTCTCTCACGATTTTGCTTTCTTCCTCTTTCTTTCTTTCTTTTTATAGCCCATGTCCTTTCTCTACATCTCTCTTTTCCCCCCTCTCACGTCTCTCTTTTCCCCCTTTCTCTACGTCTCTCTTTTCTCCCTCTTTCACGTCTCTCTCTCCTCTCTCTTTTACCCCTCACGGTTCTCTTCTATTCCCGCTCTTTCTTTCTCTCCTACACTCCCATGGTTCTCTTTTTCTCTCTACTACACTCCCACGGTTCTCTTCTATTCCCTCTCTTTCTCTCTCCTTCTCTCCTACACTCCCACGGTTCTCTATAAAGGTGGGGGTCCACAGCAATTTAAAAGAAAAGAATGTTTTAAAAGTAAAAGAAATCAATTAAATAAAACCCCCTTACTAGTAACAAGATTGGAACTTAGGACCTTCACTTGATTAATGTCTCAACCTAACCACTAGGTTAGCACATTAAGTTATTAAATGAAGTCTAACTTTAAATATTTAAGCAGGTTTAGAAAATAACACAAAAAAGATATATAATCTAAGGTTCCAAAATTTCGGGCATTACACCAATGTAAATCGAGAATTTAGAAGAAAGCCTAAAATCGAGTAGAAAGTAAAATAAAAAAACACTTAATCGAAGAAGAGAAAGAGAGAGAGACAATTTTCTTTTCCCCTAATCTGATCTTAGGCTCTATACTAATCTGACTAAAAAAAAAAAATCCTATAATTGAATAGCATCTCTAATCGACGCCTAGAATCGAGAGAGAGACAACTCTACTTTCGTGCACAGGGGAACCTCAAACTCGCTGGAACAACAGAAAAGCTGAAAAATAAACAAATGCAGTGGGGAGAGGGAGAGAAAGAGAAAGGGAGCGATCGCATCCCACCTCGCCGATGGCAAATCGAAGCCGTGAAGATCTGCAGATCCTGCCCTCCGTTTCAGCAATCTGCTTCTTTTCTCTGGCCATTCCAAGAGCAAAGTGGGTATTAGGGTTTACAATACCTTTGAATTCACCTATTGTTATGTTTTGAAGCTAATTTCCTGATTTACCCCTCTTAACTTAATCACTGATATGATTCTGTGCCTTTTGCCTAGAATTGGTTCTGAGAATGAAAAGTAAGCTTTTTATGCTCCAAAAGAGGGACTCCAAATCCTCAAAAGTGCCCGGTTCATTTAAAAAAAAAAAACAAGAAATTGAACTGGGCTTACCATGCAATTTTTACCCCACTATTATTAAAAAAAAAATGGTAATATAATCCATTTTTTAGAACGTTACAGTACAGAGCCTTAGTTTTAGAGATATCTATCCAAGGATAGGGTATCTCCAGTATGTTGTTGATGATGTTTATAGGGCTGCTGTTGTAGAGTTTGAGTATTACTTCTGGCATAGTATGATATGGCTACTCGTTGTGATTCAATTAGAGCAAAACATGCTTTGACATCAAGGTTGGACAACTTAAGGTCTCTGTAATGCACGTACTCCTCCTAGAGTACTATAATAATATTGAGTATTTAGAAATAGTCTTGTTCACTTGCTTCATTGAGAGGGCCTGCTGAAGGAGATGGTAGACCTTGGAAGAGTCACCTACCTTATCATAGGTTTTTGAGACACTATTTAAAATATCCTCTGCAGTTTCCTTCCAGAAAAATCTTTTTCCGATCTTAGGTTTCATGGAAAAAAGGAGCAAAGTTATAACAATAGGATTCACTGTTTCCCATTTCTGGTAAGCTGGATCAATGTTAGCGGGAGCCGTGAGACCTCAGTGATATACCTTAGCTTCCCTATACTCCTTAGGATAGCTTCACAAATTGTGACCAATCCAAATAGTTGGTACTATCCAACTTCACAAGGGAAATTTGAGTATTGGGATTGTCAAAGACAATCGAACTAGGGTTGGTACAGCTCGACCCACCGGATGAAGCTTCCATAGGTTCAATGAGATCAGACATCATGCAAGGACACTACTAAAAGAACATAGTTGGAGATCCAAACCAAAAGGGGTATTCTAGGGTTGCAAAACTCAAAGAATGAGAAAGAGAATCCTCAGATGACTCTCAAAACCCTTTAGCCTCTATTACCAAGTTGGAAGTTAAAAGATTAGGATTAGAGATGTAGGAGAAAGAGAGAAGAGTGAAAGGAAGACAGAGAGGAGTTAAGAGAAGAAAGAGTGAGATGAGGACAAATCGTGGCAATGTAGCTCTTCCCATCTAAGAGGGAAATTAAATAGTCCTCCCTAGGAAGGTAAAAGGGAAAAATGAAAAAAATACAACTGAGGACAACATAATAGAAAACAGTCCCCAAAGTACTTTCAGGGTCGGAAAGTGGAATGTTAAAGTAAGGATACAGAGTTAAAAACACTGTACCAGCATTCAGAGTTATCTAAACAATAGCGATCACGGCATGTTGATACCGCAAAAATCGACTGTCAAGAAGGGCTATACGTGAAACCACTGGAAGACATTTCCTACCATGGAAGGAAAGAGAAAATTTGATAGCACCGAGATGAAGGTGAGTATAACCCTATTGGATCCACTGAGGGATTAAGTCCAAAGGTATCTCAAGGGCGAAGAGTTGTTCCTTTTCAGTAGCAGGAATCTGGAATTGATCAAAGCGAAAAGCCTGAACCAATTCTTTCAGAGGGGGAGTTTTCTTAGGCTTAATAAGGGTCGTCCACTTGGAAGGAGTTGGGGTTTTTGGGAAGATAGTATATGGATTTAGAAGTGGAGTAGGGGTGGCAGGAATAACCTGATCATCAGGGACATAAGAAAGTTCGTACAGGTAGTCCAAAGAAGAGGAAGAAGAAGATCGAGAGGACGTAGATCGTCATGGGGAAGAAAAAAGAGAAGAAGAAGGTGAGGCCATGGAAATTCAATGGAGGGGAAAAATTGGCACATGCTCCAGATCTGAACCATCACCATTCATCGGAAAAACTGAGCTAGGTAAGGACACAGCTAGTCGAGTTCGATTAAGAACCCCTCTAATCATAGTACCTATCTACAGAGCAACCCGAGCCAAAAAGGGCACTGAACGGCATCCTTAGCCTGAAAGCCCACCACGCTCAAGGGTCTTTTTCTGCCAAAAGGAACCATAAGCAGGGATTACTTGCAAAAGGGCGTGGCCTAGACTATATCCTTAGCTAGAAAAGGTTCGATCCGAACGAGAGGGACGGCCAGAGGAGGAGATAGCCGGAGAAAGAAAAGAGAACTGCCTCCGATACCAAGTCTCGGTAGGGACTTGATGAATACACTTCCCTTCCCCTAGAACTTCTTTTACAACCTTCTTAATACAGGCCGTCATCTGATTCCATATCGTATTGGTGTCTCCCTCAATGTCCCACTTTTTTTGTTTGACCACTTTATCAATAAATGAATCCAGGGAATCTTTTTTTAATCTCCACCACCTTATCTTAGGGATAATGGGCTCCTATATCTTACATTTCCGAACTTTAAAGCACATATCTATGACCACCATTCTATGTTGAGTGGTTAGGTTCTCCCTAGGTATCCTTGCAGTTCTTACACAACAATCTGTCAGGCCTTCTAGAAATCTATTTGGTTGGTATGATGCCCACTTTTGTAGGTAGCTAAATGCTTATCTCTCTTCTCGAAGCAATTGTTCATAATAATGTCTTCTATGGCAGTGAAGTAAAATTTTGTAAATTTATAGAGCATTATACTCACTTTTTGGCCACTTAATGTGTTTGTTTGGTAAGATGAGTTTGGGTTTATCTATCACATAGACCCTTCTACTCTTATCTGAAACTGTTACAACAATAACAACAACAATCATAACCTTATCCTAACTGAATGGGTTATATGGATTTGCAATGGAAATTGGAAAGTAAAGAAGCATAAAATAGAGGTTAAAAATGAGAAACTTGGGGATAAGAGAAGAAGGTAAAGCAGTAAAGAAAGATGCATCATAGAAACATCCCCGTCGGCAACACGGGTCCTTATCCTTCACGAAACTCTATCTGAAGCCATACAAGGGTCGACCCCTACTCTTTGCATATCTTTTTGGATCACTTCGTTAATAGTCATCTTTAGTCTGCCCCTACCTTTTCTAGCTCCCTCCAAATGAATCTGGTCACTCTTCCTCATTGGGGCCTCCATAGGTCTTTGTTGGACACAGCCATACCACCTCAACCAGCACTCACGGAGTTTGTCTTGGATTGGTGCAACCCCCATATCATTTCTAATACGATCATTCCTTACCTTATCACTCCTGGTCTTGCCGCACATACCTTTCAACATTCTCATCTCTGCTACACTCAATTTATTCAAAGTACTCTTCTTGACTGCCCAACATTCCACTCTATTAGTCATAGCTGGTCGTATAACTGTCCTGTAAAATTTTCCCTTGAGTTATAAGCATTCTTTTATCATATAACACTCCCGACACACCTAACCATTTCATCCACCCCACTTTAATTCTGTGGGCAACATCATCCTCTATATCCCCTTTTTGTTAATGATAGACCCCAGGTATTTAAAACAATCCCTCTGGGGTAGTTCTTGTTCCCCAAGTTTCACCACTCCCTCCCCTCTTCTAGATTGACTGAAGGGGCACATCATATATTCTGTCTTCGTTCTGCTTATCCTAAAACCTCTTAATTCCAAACTCGATCTCCATAGCTCCAGTTTAGTATTAATCCCCTCCACAGTTTCATCTATCAGCACAATATCATCAGCAAATAACATACACCATGGAACTGGGTCTTGGATGTGCTTGGTTAAATCATCCATAATGAGTGCAAACAAATAACTTCGAGCAGATCCTGGTGTAACCCAATTGTGATAGGGGATTCGTTATAATGCCCCTCTGTCGTTTTTTACACTTGTCACCACTCGTACGTGTCCTCAATGATATCTACATAGTTAATCATACCCCTTCTCTTCCCTAGGACATGCCAAATTAGCTCTCTTGGGACTCTGTCTTATGCTTTCTCTAGGTCAATAAAGACCATATGGAGGTCCTTTCCGTGGGCTCTAAATACTTTCATAAGCCTCTTTAGGAGGTAAATAACTTCTATTGTGCATCTCCCTGGCATAAAACCGAATTGGTTCTCCGATACCTTGGTTTCCTCTCGTAGGTGGGCTTCAATAACCTTTTCCCATAGTTTCATGGCGTGGCTCATAAGTTTTATGCCTCTTTATTTATTGTAGTTTTGGACATCCCCTTTGTTCTTATAAATCGGGACCCCAAAGCTTCTCCTCCACTCGTCCGGCATAGATTTTGTGCTCAAAATTTTGTTAAACAGCTTGGTTAACCAAGTCACCCCCTATCCTCCCAAGCTCTTCCATACTTCGTTTGGGATCTCATTTGGTCCAGTAGTTCTACCTATATTCATCCTTTGCATGGCCTCTTTAACGTCAATTTCACCAACTTGCAGTAAATGTTCCTCAGATGTATTGGCTTCATGTCTACCGCCCTCCACATCTGGGTTCACCCTATTAATCACAGTATCTCCATTTAGTAGGTTACAAAAATATTGCCCCATCTCCTCATAATGTCCTCATTTCGTACCAGCACTTTATCATCCTCACTTTTGATGCATTTGACATGGTCCAAATCCCTGATCATCCTTTCTCTTGCTTTAGCTATCTTATAGATCTCTTTTTCTCCCTCCCTAGTATTAAGGTTATCATATATATCATCATATTTTTTTGCCTAGCTTTCCCCACAATCTTCCTAGCCGCATTTCTGGCTGTGTGATATCTTGCTCTATCCTCAGTCCCGTTAGTCCTCTACCAAGTCTTAAAACAATCCTTCTTAGTCTTAATGGCGGCCTGGACCTCGTTGTTCCACCACCAGGTCTCTCTAGTGGTACGCCACCCACCCTTAGTTAACCTTAGGACCTCTTTCGCCACATCCTTAATGCTAGTCGTCATTGCAGTCCACATCTCGTTAGTATTCCCCACATAGTCCCACAAGCCTTGTTCGAGCACTTTATCTATAAAGGATTTTAGGAGCACTCCGTAGTCGCCTTAGGGCATAAGTGCGTAGTCTTTTTGTGTAGCCTCATACTAAGGTGCATATCCAGGACCACCAGTCGATGTTGTATTGTTAAACTCTCGCGCGGTATAACCTTACAATCTTTACAAAGCAGTCTGTTGGATCCTTTAGTCATAAAGAAATCAATTTGGCTTGCATGCAATCCACTCTTATAAGTAACTAAATGCGTTTTTTTTTTTCCTAAAAAAGGTATTTGCAATGCAAAGGTCATATGCTACCGCAATGTCCAACACTGAGATCCTCTTTGCGTTCCTCTCCCCAACTCCGTATCCTCCATGCACCTCTTTATAGCCTCTACGATCCTTTCCCACATAGCCATTAAGGTCCCCACCAATAATAATTTTCTCCCCTTTACCAAGCCCCTGCATCAATTCATTTATATGCTCCCAGAATTGTACCTTAACCCTATCATCAAGTCCTGCTTGGGGCGCGTAAGCGCAAACTATATTAACAATCTCATCACCAAGCACCAGCTTAATTGCAAGAATCCTATCTCCAAGTCTCTTAACATCCACAACGTGATTTTTAAGATCTTTGTCAACTATTGTGCCACTCCCCCTTTCCCACTTTCATTTCCCAAGTACCATAGCTTGAAGTCATCCAGCCCCTTAGCTTTATTACCTTTCCATCTCATTTCTTGAATGCACGCAACATTAGTCCTTCTTTTCCACATAACATCAATCAACTCCATACTCTTACCCGTCAGAGATCCAATGTTCCATGATGCAAATCTGAATCTGCGCTTACCCTCGGGATTACCACAAGACATGCTATAAAGGAATAAGTAGTCAACAGATTTTATGTATTAAAATAAAAATAGGATCCATGCAAGAGTGATTGGCTGGATATAACTAGATACGGTGCCGGCTGCCTACCTGACGCACCCGTAGTAAAGATATAAATAGAGATATATAAATACTAGAATGAATAGAAGTTAGAAGCAAATATGCAACCTAACAACTCAATAGGACAGCATAACATATAAGATACTATCCAACTACAGCATAACATGCACGCAACAAAGCAATTATGCACTCAGAAACGCACATATAATAGAGATCAGATAGGGTGACTATATTAGAAGAGTAGTCAAAGGCAGCTATGAGTAAGGACGTAAACTTCCCCAGACTAAGCAAATAAAGGGAAAAGTGTAGGAAGTGTCCCTTACTACTCAAAGTACTCTGAAACTATGGCGGCTTGGATGCAGGTCAGCGCCTTGCCAGAAAATCCCCCTTATGTTGTGCGATCGTCACGGCAACAGAGGTGGTGTGCAACCTGAAACAGCAGTATTTTTTTTTTTTTTTGGCAGTAGGTATCTGGGAGGGGAAGCAGGTTTGCAGGGTTGCTATGGGAGGTATCAGGGCAGGTGGGTAGGAAGGGGAGAAATAACGTAGCTGGGCAATATAGGCGGAGTAGAGAGAGAATAGGCAGGAAGGGGGAGTCGTGTAGGGTTGGGGGAGTGAGGGAATAGCAGGAGCAGGAAACCTGTTGAGGTCACAATAGGGAGGACAGGGAGGAGAAATCGGTGCGGGAAACTTCAAGAGAAGCAGTCAGAGACAGGAGAAAGATTAGGAGTGTGAGGATCGGTTGAGAATCAGATAGGCCAGCGAAAAGGGGGGGGGGGGAGTCGATTGAGGGTAGAATAAGGAAAGAGGAGGGGGAAATGTTAGAGACGGTCTGAGAAGGAAATTTGGGAGAGAAAATAGGTGGGGAAAATCGGGGGAGAAAATAGGTGAGGAAAATCGGGAGAGAAAAACAAAATAGGGTAGATAGGTACTCGTATAGGTTATCGTCAGAAGGAGGTTGGTAAAGCAGTAAGGCAGCAGCAGAGGAAGGGGGAAATGGGAGGGAGAAAATCTGGGAGAGATTAGGTAAGATATCTACCTGCCTGGTTTAGGGCTCAACTCCTACCGCCACTGCCACTGCCTGAGAAGAGACCAGGGTTCAAGCGCCGGTGATCAGGTGTTCAGGGAGCCGTTATCAGAGAGCCGTTAAAGTCTTCGCAGAGAGCTGTAAGCTATCACAGATAAGAAATCAGGTGGTCAAATCGGGTGGCATGAAAAGCATAGCCTGGTGAAAGAATCCAATATCAGGACCATCATGAAATTTTTTATCTGAGCTTTTATTTACTTATTACATTCATGTGTCTCTGCATTTTGCACTTATTTTGTATGATTGTACAATATTGCAAAATGGTGAGTCAGCTACATCGACCAACTAATTGCTTTGCATTTTAACATCATCAAATGCATATTATTCATTTGGAAAACAGTCTCACCTTCTTATTTCTGTTGCTAGTTTTGCAGAACTATATCGACCATGCGTGTGCAAGAGTCAGATGTGCGGACGCTTCCAGTATTGAAAGAAACATTACACTACCTTCTGAACCTATTAGATTCTTCAGAACAACCATTTGAAGTAGTTCATGACTTTGTTTTTGATAGGACAAGGTCTATACGCCAAGATCTTAGCATGCAGAACATTGTTAATGATGAAGCAATTCATATGTACGAGGAAATGGTATGACTCCCTGGTAGAAATTTTCATTTTCTCCTTGTAACAACATTTTTTGTGCACAAAGTAACCCATGGAAGAGCTACATTGGTGCTGTTGACTACAACCCTACTAGCCGTCAGATGAAACCCACCAAGTAATCCAACAAAAAACCTCAATAAGTTATTAGATTTTCCCTGATGAACAGACACTCCAGTTTCACTAAAACTCAATAAAAAATGCATAGCGCAAAATTCAAAACCCAAGGACCTGTTAAGGACAAAATTTTGCCAGTTTAAAAGTTCTGAGAACAAAGATTGCCGAAGTTATTACTGTTGATGAAACATTATCATACAGCTATAAAACCCCAATTTCAAATCAAGCAAACAGGAGCCAATCAATATGGGACTATTCAAAAGAGCAAGAAGGCCAGTAGCAAACTGTTGATTTTGAGTATTGAATGGCGTTATATAGACCATAGGCTTTATATTTTTTGGTTTACTATTGTAATGTGCTAATCTTATAAGTCTGAATATTTGGGATGTTCTATAAAGGATTAAGTATTTAGTTTTTGTTGGGGATGCTCACTCACCTCCGGAGTGTCAATTCCATTTTGGTTTTGATGATAACAAACAACTGTAATTACTAATGATGATCTACCAAGTGATATGTGAAGGTAAGATTCTTAACATGACACGGATAACAAAGTCCTTGAGATGCTGGACCTCAAGACCTCAAATATCAAGACATGAAGATCTCTTGAAGATCATGTCAACCTCACGCATTAAGGATTTGAAGCTCAAGTGTACAAGACATTGTGAAGATGCGAAAGACAAAAGTCAAGATTGGAGACCTATTATGTAATGTCCTATGTAATAGCACACACATTGCATGCACTACTCTGCATTTCGCTTTGCATACATGCATTGTAAAGTAACCTAGTATGTCTCTAGGTGGTGCCTATTGATGATGCCTTAAGACCTTAAGGGTGTTGGAAATGCCAAATCACACCCCTTTGATGGCTAACAGTATGGTCCTTACTTAATGGCATTTTAGTCATTTTTAATGACTGAATTTAAAGTCAACCTAAACTGGAAAAATGTAGAGCTTTGAGTTTTGGAACCAACTGATCCAGAATTGAGGCTGAACAAGGTTGACCCTTTGGGCAATATCAACCGAGAAGCACTGGATCTGATCTGATTTGATTTTTGGGATCAATAGAAAATTTTAGGATTTACTTTATTTAGGAAGATATGTAATCTTTTATTTTGGGGTAGTTGTTAGTCAATTAGAGAGTTACCAATTTGTGTTTTATTCTGTTTCTAATTTCATTAGTTAGAACTTCGGAAGTAATCAGGAGTTGCTATTTCAGTTTTAGATTTTAATTAGGCAAGTTTTAATTTCAGTATTATATAAAGGCATGTAACCCAATTTATTAAACAAATTTTGAATGGTGAATTGAATATTTGGTTGAAACCTTGGTGGTTTTAATTGGTTGTGTGACCTTCTTCCTACCCCCCCTTTGTGTGATTCTTCTCCTCCCCTACAACTCTGATTTAGCTCAGGGATTTCTCTTTCTCTATCGGCCCTCCATCACCAACATAACTTGAATCGGGTCAATTAGACTCCATATAAAGAAGTTATGGCTGTTTGAATAACAACAGTTAGCCAGGCTAAAATCCATAAGACTGCCGGTAACTACATATAGGAACCGGTAATTACCCGTAGAGTTCTGTGGTCAGTAAAGTCATTTGACTTTGGCCAAACAGTAGCCAACCAATACTACTGAACCCTACCGGCACCCTACCAAATGTCTCCGGGTAAGGTCTGCGGCTAGCCAGATGCTATGGATGGTCCATAAACCCTTCAAAGGCTATATTTTTTATCCTTTAATGGATCTATTACCCCAATGGCCATATGATCAATTATTGGTAGAGATAAAAAATGCCCGTTATGACACAATTGTTTTTCTAATTTGATTATCTTCTTACCTAGTTTAAGACCCTTAATCACCCACATAATACCCCACTTATGGCTCATTAAATTAACAATTAATCCATCTATTGAGCATCATTGTCAAAAGCAAAAAAGCAAGGAAGGGTGCTAATCAATTGAGTTCCACATTTGTGCTCTCTCCATTGAAGAGCTCAAGTTTCTCTACAAGCCTTCTACCTCATTCATCATTTATTGTGAAGACTACTAAGGTACATGCTTTTCAGATTATTTCATACTCATATCACTCACCGCACGAGGTAACTCAAAACTTATATTCCACTTTGATTATGTGTTTGCACATGTCTAGACTGTACTTATGATTGTGTGGGATTCTCTTATCCGTTAAAGATTGTAAAGTGCTCTCTCTGCCTGTAAACAGATTAGAAGGTCACTCTTTACCTGTAAAAGAGATTTGTAAAGGTCCCTCTCTACCTTGAAAGAGATTTGTAAAGGTTTTCCTCCCTACTTACTATGTTAAAAGGGAAGAGCTAGTGTAATACCTTACAACTGGAACTTGTATGGAGTGGACTAGACTCATGTTGAGTCTAACCATTATAAATTCTTGTGTTGTGTGATTGTAATTATTTTCTACATTCCGCATTGTTATTTGCAATCACATACTTGAGGACTTTAATCGAAGAATTTTTTTAAAATCCAATAGTATAACCTATTCACCCCCTCTAGGTTATTTCAGTTTTTATTTTGTAACGTTCTAGAATAGCTTCTATTTTGAAGAGACACTCAAGTTGTAAGGGATTCTCCCTACCATATGATTCCTATATTTCTTATTTACATAAAGTTATAAATACAAGTAGGGGAACATACTACCAACAGTTTGAGAAATAACTTAGCCTCAAGCTTGTGAGTTCTGTGAGAGACGGAGCAGGGTTTTGTGGGATTTAAAACTGCTCTACTATGGGGATGCAATAGGGAAACCTTGGTGGGATACCTTCTCCACAGTTAGGTAGGAGGCCTAACATATCCTTTCTTCTCTTTTTCTATTCTTCTATTTTTCAATCTTCTATCCTTTCTTCTTTTCTTCTTCTTTGTTGGTTGAGGTACTTGATATTGTTTCTGTTTCCAATCAGTAACAAATCGCACTTTGAAGCAGATGCCTTGGCTTGGCTGGACAGAACTGACCCACTATGGAGGCCTAAGCCAGGACACAACCAACCAAAACCAATATTCTGGCCTAGCAAGGGTTGGTAGTTGATAATTAGGGAAGCAATCTTAGGATATTTGATTCTCTTTTGTTTTAGAAACAATTTCTTTGGAATTAGTTTGTTTCTAATTTTGGAGTAGTTTCCATTAATTGTTTTGATTTTCCTTTATATTGGACATGTAATTGATGGAGCGATTCAGATTTTATATGAAGTGTGAGTGGAATTATTTTGAGAGCCTGCATGACTGGCTTTGTGTGACTTTCCTGTTTTCCTTTTTCTTCCTCGTCTTCTTCATCTATCCCCTGCTGTGGACGATAGGTTACAGCTCAAAAGAATTGAAGGGATCTCCCGGGATATAAGTGTTTTCACCTTCAAACTTTGGGGCTAGAATCATCTCCCTAAGGTGACCCAACCGCAGGGTTCTTGTGACCAGAAACAACCTCTGCTGTGAGCTATTACTCCACAACCAGATCTGGATCAGTGCCCATCGCTAGATCTGAGTTGCAGGCGCAGTTGTTCCTCATTGCTTGCTGTTTGAGGTATTTGCCTGCCAGAATCAAGAGGCCAAAGGGTTTCCTGCCTTCACCTGGAATTTCTGGTTTTTCCGAGAACTGAAGCAGCTTTCTCTTCCGCAAGGTTCTCAGTTCACCGCCATGTTTTGGGCTGGAGGTAAGGGACGACTGATTCTGTCCAGGTTTTGGTTCCTTTAATTAGACCCTATTTCCCATATTACCCCCTTCTTATGCCTTTAATCCTTTATGATTTTGGTTCAACCTCAGTTCCTGTTATACCCTTAGCCAATAAATTAAAACCCTTTGATGTCCTTTAGTCTTTCATATCATATTGACCCTTCTTAGATTCTGGTTAATTACAACATTGCCACCTGTAAATTAAGAAAGAAGAGAAGAGAGAGAGAGAGAGAGAGAGAGAGAGTCGTGACTTGGGTAAAGGGAGTCCCAATCGGTTGATTTGGGTCTGCCCTCTTCTTCTCATTATATAGCAATGTTTATTACAAGTAAACTACAAATAGGACAGCAGTCCTAGTAGGACTAGAAACATAAAGACACAATAGAAAAATTATTAACAAACTAATTCTAGTTGAACTCTAACTCACCTAGTTGGACTAGGATAACTAACTTCTAGACTAACATCAGTCCTAGTAGAACTAGGACTTTCCTAGTTAGCTTAGGAAAACACCAAGGGAGGAGTCTACGCAACCCGCAGGACTCCTCCTTCCTTTCTCAAGATAGTCTTCTAACACTCCCTCTCAAGCGGAGTATAGATGTTAATCATGCCTAGCTTGTTATAAATATAGTCCACTCTACCACCCCCCAAGGACTTGGTAAAAACATTTGGAAGTTGTTCTCCTGTACGAACACGACTCTTAGAAATAACTCCTTGTTATAGCCTCTCGCAAACAAAGTGACTGTTCAATCTCAATATGTTTTTTCTTCTCATGGAACACTGGATTGGATGCAATATGAATAGCAGCTTGGTTATCACACCACAACTGCATAGAAGAAGTACATTCAAACCCAAGTTCCGTAAAAAACTGCTTTACCCACATAAGCTCACAAGTAATATGAGCCATGGCACTATACTTAGACTCATCGCTAGACCTTGCCACAACAGCTTGTTTCTTGCTCTTTCAAGACAAGATCTCCACCAACAAAAGTACAGTATCCTGTAGTTGATCTCCTATCAACATGAGAATCAGCCCAATCAATATCACAAAAACCTTAAATACGATTATGTCCATGATCAGAGTACAACAGACCACGTCCTGGAGCATTCTTAAGATATCTTAAAATACGAACAACGGCATCCCAATGTGAAGTTTGTGGAGACGAAAGAAACTGACTCACAGCACTGACAGGAAAGGCAATGTCAGGTTGAGTCAGTCAAATAATTCAGCTTTCCCACCAATCTCTTGTATTTCTCAGGATCTTCTAACACATCACTTACTTCAGCCATAAGCTTCACATTTGGATCTATTAGAGTGTCAATGGGTTTGGTCCCTAACATACTAGTTTCTGAAAGTAAGTCCAAAACATACTTTCTCTGAGACAAAGAAATTCCCTTCCTTGACTGAGCAACTTCAATCCCCAGGAAGTACTTTAACCATCCTAGATCCTTAGTTTGAAAGTTTTGCTGCAAATGTGCTTTCAAACTTTGAATTCCTTTAACATCGTCTCCGGTAATAACAATGTCATCAACATATACAACCAGAAATATCCTTCTTCCATCAGACTTCCGATAGAATACAGAATGATCACTGTCACATCTTGATAGCCCAAATGCACAAACCACATCGGTGAACCTACCAAACCATGCCCGAGGAGACGGTTTCAGCCCATAAAAGGAATTCTTAAGCTTGCACACTTTTCCACACTCCCCATAAGCAACAAATCCTGGAGCTTACTCCATATATACCTTATGCAAATCACCATGAAGAAATGCATTCTTCACATCAAGCTGAAATAGTTGCCAATGAGACGAAGCCACAAGAGAAATCAAAACACGAATAGAGGCCAATTTGGCAACAGGGGAGAACGTATCCAGATTATCAATGCCATAAACCTGGGCATACCCCTTTGTGACCAGCCGAGCCTTCAAACGAGCAAGAGACCCATCAGGGTTAACCTTAACCACATAAACTTAACAACCAATAGCCTTCTTACCAGGGGGCAACAGTACAAGATCCGAAGTATGGTTTTCTTCCAAAGTAAGTAGTTCGTCTTTCATAGTTGTCTTCTAGCCAAGACTAGATAATGCCTCTGCAAGATTCTTAGGAACAGAATGACAAGAAATGGTGGAAAGACAGGAATGAAAAGTAGATGATAAGCCAGAATAAGATATAAAATCAGCAATAGGATGTTGGGTACAGCTCCTAACACCCTTACGTTGTGTAATAGGAAGGTTTAAGTCAGAAAGAGGAAAACCTGGAGTAGGATCCATAGACGAAGATGATAAGGGAGGTTCCTCAGAGAAAGGGGACGTTAATGTTCCCAAACACGACGAGTATAAACCTATGGAGCAACTGGGGGAGGAGGAGGTGGTGGTGGTAACTCTTCCTCTGTGGCAACCTGTGGATTAGATGATGGATAACATAAAGGGGAAGATCATCATCCAACTTAGACAAAACAAATGACTTATTTGGGTAGGGTGTGGACTCAAAGAAGGAGACATTGACAGTAACATTATTTTTGAAGAACAGGGTAATAACACCGGTATCCTTTTAGGTACGTGAGTAACCCAAAAGGAGACACTTGAGAGCTCAAGGATCCAACTTTGATAAACCTGGATGATGATCACGAATAAAGCAGACACAACCAAATACTTGAGGGGGGAGAACAAAAAGTGAGTCAGAAGGAAATAATAAAGAATGGGGAATACCACAACACAAAATAGAGGAACGCATACGATTAGTAAGATAACAAGCAGTGAAAACGGCATCAGCCCAAAAGTATTTGGCTAGCTTCATTTCAAACATAAGTGACTGAGCAACCTCCATCAAATGACGATTCTTTCTTTTAGCCACCCCATTTTATTGAGGAGTGTCTAAACAAGAAGACTGGTGTATCATACCACAACCAGCCATAAACTGTGAAAATGGGCCAGAAAAATTCTCTTTTGCATTATCACTACATAGAATTTTGATAGTCACATTAAATTGATTTTGAATTTCAGCAACAAAGGCACAAAAGATAGAAAATAATTTAGAACGATTTTTCATTAAATAAATCCAGGTCATCCTGGAATAGTCATCAACAAAGGTAATGAAATACTTAAAATCTAACTTGGATGTTACAGGACAAGGGCCCCATACATTTGAATGAACTAAAGTAAATGGGGATGCAGACCATTTATTGACTCGAAGAGAATAATTGAAACAATATAGTTTTCCAAACTGATATGACTCACATTCTAAATTAGAATGAGAATTAAAACTGGGATAAAGTTTCTGTAAACTTTGTAAAGACGGATGGCCCAACCGGCAGTGAACCTGATAAGGAGTCAGAGTACCCGAACAGGCTATGGAAGGTGAATTGTCTTAAAAAAGATACAGTCCCCCAACTCTACGACCTCTACCAAGCATCTTCTTCGTCGTAAATTCTAAAAAACACATGAGTCGGAAGAAAAGGTTATAGAACAATTGTAATCTTGTGTGAACTTGCTTACTGACAGAAGTTTATAAAGAACAAATGATAACGATAAGAATGAATTAAGACAAACAGTGCCAACACCATTGACCTTAGCAATTGAGCCCTTGGCCAATGTGACATTAACAGAGGATATTTTAAAAGAAGAAAATATACCTGAAATACCAGACATATGATCCGATGCGCCTGAATCAATCATCCAGGGGCGAGAAGAAGAGGAGAGATATGAAATGGCATTACCTGTCTGAACAAGAGTAGCAGTGGAAGGCTGAGGTGCTTGAGTCTGAAACCGATTGTACCGTGCAAATTCTTCATCGGTCATTTTGACCATCTTGCCCTCAGATTGTCTAGGCTGAGAAGGTTCATCAACTATAGCTGAATTGGTAATCTGCTTTTGAGGAGGTTTGCCATGAAGTTTCCAATAGAAACGTTGGATGTGACCTGGTTTACCACAATGGTGGCATGTGCGTATTTTCCCTGAACTATCTGAGGAGTGAGAAGTTCCCAGTAAATTGTCCCTTATTACCACCATTCCCTGTACTACGTGAAGCTCCACGATTATTACTTTGTGCTGCAAGTGCGGAGTTTTCCACTAGAGTAGAATCATGAGAATTCTCTCGAGATACCTGTAGGACTTAGGAAAAGGTACCTGCAAGAGATGCCACCTTGTCACCTCTAAGAATTTGAGAATGAACAATCATATTCTGTTCCAAGACCTCCCAAAAAGCCCATAACTGCAAGTTGCTCCTACTGGTTTTGCATCTTCTTCACACCACTACTAATAGGGAGTAGAGAATTCATCTCTTCATACATTCTCTTGAAATCAGAAAATTATTGAGTTAGAGGTCGACCCTTCCTATCACTCCGATAAAACTCCTGAGATAGCTCATAGATGCGAGAGAGGTTGTTCTGTCCAGAATATAGAACATTCGAATAGTCTCATAACTCCTTAACAGTATCAATGTGAGTAACAACATCAATTATGGAGTTATCCATTGAGTTCAATAGTTGTCACAAAATATGTGCATCAACCGTATCCCACGTAGTGTCACTAGTAGGCTTCTCCTTTGTTAGATGATCATGTTGATCTCGACCAGTCAAAACAAGCTGCACAATTTTCTTCCACTGTTGAAAATTGGTAGCTCCTGTAAGCCTCTTTTCTGTAATCTTATGTGATGATGAGGATATCACCTTAGTGACAACATTCTTTCCTTTATTGTCAGGCATTAGTGCACAAAAATTCACCGAACAATAAACCAGAAAATCGATCTAACCTCCTTGTTAGAGCACACAATTGATCTTATATTTTTGACAATCAAGATAAGATAGCAAACCAAATCTCTAGACAAACTTCAATAAAATCAACAACCAAAGGGAAATCGACTCAGATTTCAAAACCCGAACTTGGGTAGAACAGAAGGGTACCTGTGTTTGGGTGTACAATGCTCCAATGATGTTGAATTTTGAACTGGATGTTCTTGATATGATGTTAAAGAAAACCCCGAAAGGAATTTACAAACAGAGATCACACTTGGAAGATTAGGGAAAAATCGATTCTGGCAAGCAGCCAAAACCTTGATAACTCCAATCAATTTCTCCAACAGTGTGTAATCGAATCTTCAAACCAGAAAACCCCAACCAGCGATCACTCCTAACAATAATCTGAGTAGATTCTTCAAATCATATGATTGATTTCAGTCAATCAATCCTCCATACACAAACAAGAAAAATAGGGGATGAAATCACCCCCTCTAGAGAATCGTGGGTCCTTTTGAGAAGAACCAGTAACAGCCACTAATGTGATTCGACTGTTACTTAGTTGTAGGCTGATAACAGGAGCTGATCTAAATTATTATAGGGATCGGTCCTTGCTCTGATACCATGTAAATTAAGAAAGAAGAGAAGAGAGAGAGAGTCGCGACTTGGGTAAAGGGAGTCCCAATCGGTTGATTTGGGTCTGCCCTCTTCTTCTCATTATATAGCAATGTCTATTACAAGTAAACTACGAATAGGACAGCAGTCCTAGTAGTACTAAAAACATAAAGACAATAGAAAACTGATTAACTAATTAATCCTAGTTGAACTCTCACTCTCCTCATTGGACTAAGACAACTAACTTCTAAACTAACATCAGTCCTAGTAGAACTAGGACTTTCCTAGTTAGTCTGCGCAACCCGCAGGACTCCTCCTTCTCTTCTCACGATAGTCTTCTAACACCACCCTTCTTGGGAATTTGAGATTATTTACAGAACTGCCACTATTTTTAATATTTGAGTTATTAACTCTTGAGTGGGTCTATAAGCGATCCGATTCCCATCTTGGGAACCGAGTTCAGCATCAAACTTTAGTATTGAATCTGACTTCTAAATGTATTGTTCTTTCTGAAGTCCCAAGGTCGGGTCAGTTCTGTTTTCAACTCAACTATCAATTTCAGAAGGTCATTGTTGCTCTGTTAGAACTCCCTGTGCTGGTGCTAATGCAGCATTTTGACTCCAGTTGCTATTTCTTAATCAGTTGCTAATACTGATCTACATTCTATTTCTGTTATCTGTTTCTATTTTCATCAGTGGCTATTCTGTCATGCTTTAGTTTCTAATTCTGGTCCCAAGTTTCTATTTGGAGTCTAACTTTCAATTTCTTGATTTCTGGTTGCTATTCTCTTTAAGTTACTAAATCTGAGTCCCTAATTTTATTACCTGCTATTTCTGTGACTTCTTTTTTTGGATGATCCTATTGTCAGATCTGAATCAGACTTTTGGGCATAGTGCTCTATCTTAATGGCTTCAGTGAACAAAAGATCAGAGCTATTTGACTAGTCTTTTGTGAGATATATGCATATAGCCATTCCCCCTTCCTGATTCTATTCCTATCCCCAAAGGTCCTGGATTTTCATTGGGATTCTAAATCCCAATACTTTAGCTACCCTAGTTTCCCATCAAGTTGGTATCAGAGCCATGGAGGGACAGCAGACAAAGTTGATGGTTGCGAAGTTCTACTTCTGACTGAGGGATGATCATGCAGGTTTGATTCAGCAACGCTACCAGACTCGTGGACGAGTTTCTTTCAAGAAGGAGAGAGTTGACGAAGTTTTTTTTTTTTGGTAGAATGTAGAAAGAGTTGTTGAAGTTCAAAAGAACAAGAAGGCCAATAGCAAACCAAGCCATCAAACTGGACCAAGAATGGGCTTATGCTTGATTTTGAGTGCCCAATAGGTTATATGGGCGATGGGCTTAGTATTTTTTTTGGGTTTGTTAGGGTAATGAGCCAATTATATAGGCCCCAATATTAGGGAGTCAAGTCCTATATGGGATTAAGTAGTTATTTATTTATTTACTTATTTTATGTTCTAGAATATCTTCTGTTTGAAGAGAGACTTATGTTGTAAGGGATTCTCCCTACCATACATAGGGTTTCCTATTTTGCTTATTTCCATGAAGTAACAAATAAAAGTAAAGGAACATACCCACTACCAAAGATTTGAGAATAATTTAGTCTTAAGCTTGTGAGTTCTGTGAGAGACAGCTGGGTTTTATGGAATTCAAAACTGCTCTACTGTGGGGATGCAGTAGAGAAACCTTGGTGGGATGCTAAGGCTGGAGTTGGTGGGATGCCTTCTCCACAGTTAGGTAAGAGGCTTAAGATTTTCTTTCTTCTCTTCTTCTCTTCGTCAATCTTTTATCCTTTTCTTCTTCCTTGTTGGTTGAGTTACTGATATTGCTTCTGATTCCAATCATTTACAAATCACACATTACCGTTGAATCTTAATTCTTAGTGTACTCTCTGAAGTGCCAGGATCAGTCAGTTCTGTTCTCAACTGAACTATCGATTTCAGGAGGTCATTGCTATTCTGTTTTGAACTCCCTGTGCTGGTGCTAACGTAGAGTTTTGACTCCAGTTGCTATTTCTAAATCAGTTGCTAATACTGTTCTACATTCTGTTTCTATTTTCAGTTTAGTTTCTATTTTCATCAGTCACTGTTTTCTGTCAAGCTCTAATTTTTAATTCTGATCTCAAGTTTCTCTTTGGAGTAAATTTCAATTTCTTGATTTCTGATTGCTATTTTCTGTCAGTTACTAAATCTGAGCCCCTAATTTGATTACCTGTTATTTCTGTTGCGGTCAAATATTTTAATATCCAACCGTCAGATCTGAATCAGACTTTTGGGCATTGTTCTCTAATTTTAACAACTTCAGTAAACAGAAGATCAGACCTATTTGATCTGTATTTTGTGAGATATAGCCAATCTCCCATTGTGGTTATATTCCTATTCTTGTTGGTCCTGGATTTTCATTGAGAATCTAAACCTTAGGTACCCTAGTTTCCCATGAGACCCACAGCAGCAGAACTGTTTTAGGTGGGAGTTTAAACAGTTACAGCTTTAGGGCCAAAGGACTTCTCTAGGTAGGAATTGTGGGTCTGAGTTCCCAGACACAAGTACCATAAAGAGAGGTAAGTGTGCTCTTGATCAAAAATCTGAAACTTCAGCCTGCAACAGTGATGGAAAATAGGCTCCTTTAATAACTACATTCTAAATCTGGGAAATTCCTTGCCAGGTTGAAGAGAGATCTTGATGCTAGGTGAACTTGAAAAGCTTGAACAACACAACAAGAATTATAGCTGCAAACTCGATTATGGCAGCAAGAATGGCATTAACGTAGCAATTTGACTCCAGCAAAAGCAAGGACCTAGTCTTACAGGGACAAAGAATTTGGAGTTCCAGTTTCAATCAACAATTTCTAACCTAAAAGCTTTATATGGATTGAAGTTGTCTGCTTGAGCTTGGTTTAGCAAATTGAGTCATGGATGGGAAAGTATAGACAATCACTGTCAAGCAGAAAACACATGATTAATGAAAAAACTAAAAAGGGTTTGAATATTGAACTTGTAGGGGAAGTATATGCATAATCTATTTATGATGTCTGAATATGAGGCTGTAAAACATTTGACATGATGCTGAGACAATTTAGTTGGGATGAGGTTGAGTTGAAAACTGTTGACATGCAATTGCATGAAATCGACAGGGTGAATGAAGATGATGGGTTCTCTAACTGGTGCTGGAAGTATCAAAGGTTTGTTGGATTGCTTCTCTCTCTTTCATTCACTTGCTCAACATAGTATAATTAATGACTCTGATGAGGAAAATTGTGCATGCTTAATGCATTTCCCTTTTGGAGGCAGCATCAGTATTTTTAAGTACGACCTTCATCACCCTAGAAAGGTCTATGAGATCTGCTTTGGAGTATCATAGCTCTATTGCTGCAAATATTATGACATTCACCTTTGGGGGGAGGGTTGTGAAAAACACTTTGCAGAGTGCAGATGCAGAATTATGATCTATGTTCCATGGTATTGTGTGCTCATATAGTTATGAATGCTGTTGAAGGATTTAAGCTATATCACCAAGGACTGATGAGCTTGTTGAAATTACAATGTACTCATTGGCATTGCTGAGAATCCTGTTTAAAAATTATGAAAGGGAAGCTGAATGTGGCACAATTCGAATTTGCGCATCATATGTAAAGACTTTGAGATCAATTGCACCTTTTATTCTTGGATGGGTAAAGATAAATTATTAAAGAAAAGGAGAAGAATAAAAGGGGGTGGGATCCCCAAAGAAGGGGGGGTTGCTCAGTTGGCAAAGATCAACACCTCAAAATTAAGAGGTCGTGAGCAACTCTCCTTGGGCCTAAAGAAAAGGAACTAGGGGAGCAGTAAAAGAAAGGAAAATACATGTATAGAAGAAACCCGCCCCTAGGAGGGGCCATGGAAGATACAGTACGATTGGGAGGTCCCAAGAGTTTACAATGTGTGAGTTCCTCATAGTGTTTAAGCAGTTTCCAGCTTGCATGTCAATTTTTCCTCTAGACATCAAATGAATTCGAGTCCCAGATTTGGAAAAAGGATCTTGATCTTTGAGTCCATCTCTTGAGGTTCCTCTCTATCCAATTGTGGTAGATTGCAGCAGTGAAGGCAAGTTTTCCCACTGAGTCACAACATCAAGAGTTGTTATCAATACTCCAACAAGAGCTGTTATCAAATTCAATCCCTGATCAATTTCACCTTTGTTCCCTAAAGATTCATTTTGAAAGCACACTTTCTAAGGAAATTGGTATCAATACTCCAACTTCCTACATTCTCTAAATTTTTTCCCTAGTCTATCATAATCTTCAATAGTCCAATCTAGACAGTCTTGTAGGTAATGGAGGGAGTAACTGTTATTTTTACAGAAGTTGTCAGTAGCTCACATTGTGATTGTATCTTGCGCAAATTGGGCATGTATGATGCTCCATACTGAGGAGAAATCTTTGAAATATTTGTGGATATGATACAAAAGAACATATTGCATATATATATATATTTATTTTATTTTTTTATTTTTTGGGGGGGGGGATGTGGGAATGATTGTTGTTAAACTTTCATAAATAGATAGCATGGGAGGAGGGATCACTGCCAGGCTGTGTGGCCCCTGCACCAGCATGGGGGCCAATGAGAGCATGCATGGTGCACCTAACAGGGGTGGGATTTTTCATTTCATGGGGGGCAGGGCAGTCATATTGCCCTTCCTGTGTCTAGGCGCAAGTGCCACGCAGCCTACAGCCTTATTTTTCCCATAAGTAGTTTTGGACCTGGTTCGTGACAACTTCTTACTCATAACTTTTTTTCTCTTCCCCCCTCGTTCTATCTTCTTTCCTTGCAAACCTCAATCTAGGTTTCAGACAAGTCTGTCCAGTTATTCAGTTCTCTAACATTTTTTTTTTTCCTCAACAATTCACCCTTTTTTTTTTTTTTTTTTTTTGGGGGTGGGGGGGAGAGGGGAGTGGTTGGCAGGAAGTCAGGCCTTCTGATAAAATTAATTTCTCAAATTGTTCTCGGTATATTATAACCAAAATCAAAACGTAAATAGAAAAAAAAAAGTTGCTTTACGTACAATTAGCGGTTCTTGTGTTTTTTGAAGATATTGTTTCCCTATGAATCTGTCATCTATGAGGTCTTGAAAAGCTTTTGAAACTGCTTGAGATCTTAGAATTACATGTGTGAACAGAAAAATGAAAGTTCTACTTGTTTCCTTCTAGTATCACTGCTCTTGTTTAAATCCACATGAAACTGCATCTAGATTTCACTATGCTACTTGTAAATTTTAAAATTTACTGAATGATGTCAGCATCATATTAGTCAACGTGGAGAAGGCTACAAGCCTGTGATTCAGGGCATGAGTATATTGATACATTCCATCTGACAGGTTAAATTCTACATAGTATCACATCACAAGCTTCTTTGGTCTAATTGCAATCCGAATATTTCTTCTATGCATTATCTCAATCTGGAGCAGCTCAGAAAATCCCTTTCATCTCTCTATGACATGTATGATGCCAATCGGAAGTCCAGCAGCATCAGCAAGAATGAAGCTGAGTTCCGCTCGTTTTATGTGCTTCTTCATCTCAGTTCTAACAGCCAATCAGTGGTATGTATCTGTCTTCATGTTTTTGTCATTGAGTTTTTCAAATTTTTTATTGGGACAATACTCAGGCTGGTTGGTGATCATGTAACTAGATGCCCCCCCAAAGAAATGTTCATTAATTAGAGGCTTAACATCAACATACAGGGGGGCTCATTGTCTTTGTGGTTTCAGCGCCTGGCATCTCCCATTCTTAAATCGAAGGAAATGTGTTTCACTCGGAAAGTTTTAAGGTGACAAACAGTAGCATTTTTCAGATTTTATTCCTTACTGTATGCGTTTCAGAGTTCCATTCTTGAACATTCTCCACTTCTAATTCCTGCTGAAGTGCTATTTTAAAAATGGGCACTGCACTGCTTTTTCAATATCAGATTTGGATTTAAGATGGTTCCCTCAAGTTTTTCTACCTTTCCTTCAGGTTCTTCCGTCTAGGCAATTATAAATGTTTCTTTGCTACAATAGCAACAGAGTCTTCCTATCTGCAGTACTGCCTGATGGAACCCTATATCAATGAGGTTGGTATACCTGCATCACAAGATCTTTTGCTTTGAAAAGAATCTTCCATGTTTGCTTGGGTCATTTTTTACATACGCCTGTATTCCCTGCACTAGGGAAGCTTCCAAATTTATTGCCACCCTGACTTGAACACGTTAGGACCTTTTCCGTGACGCATGTTCTCATCTTTATGTTTTGTCCAAGAGCTTGGACCACCACCATGCAATTTTAGACAGTGCTTCCCATCATTAATCATTTATACTTATGCATTTCATATTCTCGGAAAAAAATTGAGTGTTGAAGGAGGGGTCTACTGTCCTTGATTCCTCTTCCTTTTCCTTTTTTTTTTTCGTATGTACTTTGCATCAGAAGTTGATGACTAATGAAAAAATTAATTGATTCCTTGCTATATCCTTTTCATTTTTAAAGCTTCGAATACTGGTGGTATCTTATATCAATTATGGTGGCTACGCACACAGCCCATACCCACTAGCACAGCTATCCAAGTTGTTGAGGATGAAGGTATGCTATCTCAACTAACTGAATACTGAAAAACAACTTTGCGGTGATATTTGACACATTTTCAATTAAAACGTGCATTTGGAATTTTCAGGAGTCAGACATGGAGTCTCTTTGCAATGCATGTGGACTTGAAACCAGCATAGACAAAGTAGGAAATAAGTTCTTACCAACTAAGCAAGCTACTTTCCATCCACCCAAAGGAGGGTTTCAAAACTACAGCTTCTTAGGTTTGGAAAAACTACAGAGGTAACACTGACACTTATGTCATATTTAATGTCCTCTTTTTCCTGATGCTGATTTCTGGAAGCATGTTAGAACTTAAATCCTGGTTGCCTCTATCCTTCCTCATGTTCCTTAACTTCCAAAAGGAGGTTAATGGTATGAAATCGATAGGGCAGTGCAAATGTAATTTTTTTTTTTTGGGTGAAAATATAATTCATAACCAAAGAGAAGAAAAAATACAAGATCCCAAAAAAAAAAAAAAAAAGAATACACGAGGACCAAACCCTTAAGAGGGAATGGCTTGGAGACAAGAGAGAGGAAGTCCCCAGGAGACAAAAATATGCATGTTCCTTGGGGAGTCCTTACAAGAAGAATGCATTAATTTCAACTTAGTTGTAGATTTTCTTTTATGTATGTATTGCAATAATAAATGCATTAATGCTGAACTCATGTTATATGTATTTCAACGAAGAATGCATCAATATCAATAATAGATCAATATCAAACTCCTATTATTGGAAAAAGTGTAATTAAAAAATTATGCTGGATATTTTACTTTTCATTTCAAATTAGAAGGGAGAACACTGGTCAGGGATGCTATATGGCCTGCAGAGAAGCCTCTACCAACGTTGTCTACGTGAAATTAGTCTAGGAAAATGGTTATGCTGATTATGTCTCCATTTATGTTGCAGGCATACTAGGGATGAGGATTGTATAACCACCAACCAAGCCAGTTGAAGACCCTCAGTAACTAACATCTCTATCATTCTGTAAAGCATGGAAGGATTATGAGAATTGGTGCACCTCCACTATGACCTGTAAAGAATGCAGATGTATTATATAGTATTGTTACTCATCTTTGTAATTAAGGGGGCTAGGGAATGCCTAACAGGATTTGGTTTGAGGTGATCACAAATGATCTTGAAACTTAATAGTGAACAGAAGATATGTCCCTCAATGAAGCAGAACGGGAAAATGAGATTGGTCTGGCTGGCCCCAAAAAGCAGGATTATTAGGGGAAAATTTCCTTCACCCACCATTGTGATAATTACTCCCACACTCCTTATCCATGAAGTTATGAAATGCTCTTTAGCTATTCTAGAAGTCTCATTCAAGCGTCAAGAAATCATGACTGAGATTCTAGTTTTACCATGGGTGAAGGAAAACTCGATCCTTTAGTTTATTACCCATGTTCATTGATCAAATTGGTTCTCATCAATTTCATATAAGAAAAAACTTCAAATGTTTCTCATCATTTAATGGCTTTTATAGATTGTGTTATGATGCCCCTTTATGAGACGCAGGCTTTAACTTAATATAAATGACTTATGATGGTTAAACAGTATTTGCCTAGCTTACCCGGTTGGGGTTAAAGCTTGAGTTAACTTCGTGGATGTACCTACTGTTATTCCAATTTTTCTCTTTCTTTATTTACATTTTTGTCTTATTTCAGTGAAAGAGTTTTTTTGGTTACATATGAAGTGACGTGATTTATAATTAAAATTAAAGCAAAAAGAAATTATTTTTTGTAGTCATTACCAAGAATAATTATTTAACTACCTCAATAACAGCATACAAAATATGGTAATTAGGTTTCACTTCACTTTTCGTTGGAAATATTCTCAAATGAAAAGTGAAGTGAACCTCAAAATTACCATATTTAGTATGTTGTTGAGTTGGTTAAACAATTTTCACCAAAAAACAGAGTTGGTTAAACAATTATTCTTAATAATAATTAAAAAATATATTTTACTTTTGTTCAAATTTCACTCCACGTGCATCTAAAAGGTTTATGTTGACAAATGTTTATCCCCGGCCATTAGACCAGGCTCTCAAGCCCAATCCATTCTAATCTGGCTCTTTTTTTTTGGAATTGACACATATTTCCCTTATATTGGCATCATATAAACTTAGAGAGGGGAATAGGACACCTTCGTGGTCTGATGCCCGCCTATTCTGTCGGACTCTGATACGCATGAAATACACCGCTCAACAAGGAACTGAAACGTGGCAACCAACTACCCCCCACCGTGCTCGGATAGGAAACTAGGAATATCCGTAAGTAAGCAACCTCAAATCCTGAGATCCGAGGAGGATATAACCTTCATCAGTAGAATCGTGGAAGTACTCAGTCTCTCCAAAAGAATAAAGCCAACGTGATTCCCCGGGAAAAGTGGAGTACGCCACACCAAAGAAGGAAGCTCATGGGACGAAATCCTTTAACCGCCCGCAGCTTACCGAATTAGGAGGACATCTCCTAATAGGATTCTATTGGATCCAACACTATAAAGGAGAAGGGAAAGACCAAGTAAAGGTAAGTCGCTATTCCGCTCACGAATGCTCTCCTTACCCTACTGTTGTTGCATGAATCCCTGACTTGGGGGTCGGAGGATTACCTCCGAAGTTTGCTTCGGGCCTCTTATCCTTCGTTTCATTGTGCAAAGTAAACGTCCTATTGCTAATAGATCCATAGCCGCCATAGATTGACGTCGTCTGTAGGAAGAATGAGAGTAGTAGGCACTTGAATGGTGAAGCAAACATACCAGAAGAAGAGACGGACCACACAGGCTCGTGATATGAATCTTAGGGGAGACACTTCCACTTTTGCCAACACTGGCCACTAAGGGTGGATAGCAGCAAAATGACGACTAGGGAGGAAGAACATGACAACTGCAGAGACAATAGGCCAGCCAACAACAACCAAGATCGCAGACTGATGGATCCACCCGCAGTTCAAGCCAACAATCAAGCACCGAACATGAGAGCACAATTTGACGCACTCCAGGGGAAGTACAATCAGTTAGCCGATATGATGCAGGAAGTCTCCAAAGCTGTAACCCAGGTGAGTAACAAAACGACACGAGACATATGCATCCAATCGGAGATAGATAAGGATGACGACCACAGTAGCTCTGGGTCAGTCCACACATGACAAAATCCACATAACAAAGTCACAAAGGAAAAACTAGCATGCAAAGAAAAATTGCGACCTGCTGGAGCAGTCAAGCAGAAGAATCCCGACATGGAGAAATTGACTCTGCTTTGAAGTAGATGATCTTAGAGCTCATGGACGAGATCCAGAGGGTTGTAGAAAACGATGTCAGGACGCAAGAGCTTGATCTCACCAATGACACGACCTTAGCTAATGAAGTCATGAGGGATCCTCTCCCAATCGAATTTCAAATGCCAAAGTATGACACCTATGATGGCACTAGGGACCCCTTCGACCATCTGAAAGGCTTCAAAATCGCCATGCAATTTCATCGAGTCTCGGAGAACATCATGTGCTACGCACTTCCTTTGACGTTCAGGTCAGCTGCAAGATCGTGGTACAGTTGCTTGCATCCAAAGACCATTCATAATTTCCAGGAGCTGAGCCACAGTCAACTTGATGAACGTAAAGCATAGTCAACTTGCTGAACCTAAAGTAATGGATGGGAAAGTCCCTCCAAACCTACATGAAATGCTTTAACAGCGAGAAGCTCGAGGTCAGGGGTTTGGATTCGAAGGTGGACTTTGCGGCCCTTTTAGGAGGATTCAAAGACAAAGAGCTGAAGAGGTCTCTGGAAAAACATGCACCAAAGAACTTGGCAGAGTTGAAATCTCGGTGCAAGAAATACATTAGTATGCAGGAGACTCTCGAGGTAGAAGAAGAAGTTGAGGGAAGTTAGGGAAGAAGAGGATGGTGAAGGAAGACACAAACCTTCCTGATATACCCAAAATCTCACACCATTAGATAGCCGACACGTGGCATGAAGGAATGAACACAAACTATCCAAGACAATTGTCAGAGAAAGGAAAATCCCATCAGATTATGAAGTCCTCATAATCCCAACCATTTGCACGTGACACACTCGTCCTCAACCCCAATCTCTACTAAATGTGAGAGTGAGGATAACCCACTTAGGGAAGACTCCCCAAGCCCAAAGAAGAAGATTGGTCAGAGAGAGAACTACGACCCCACCTTTTCGTCACCCGAGAGAGTGACTAACCGTCTAAAGAAACCCGACACCATAAATAGGGAAAGCCTCCCCTGGTATGGACATTCCATTTTTTCATACTCTATTTCTCTCTCCTCACCCCGATTCAATAATGTTGCAAGGAAGACTAATTTGAGCGTCAGAGAGTCCCCTCCCGGAGTAAGCTCTGGGACTCTTTTAACTAGATCTACCTACGCAGGACAGTGATACCCATCAATTGGTTTTCTAATGCAACAGAACGGCGCCATCTATGGGAAAAGAGACAAGCAATAGGCTTGATATGGTGAAAAAGACCTACTGAAGAAAGAAAACTACCACCTTGCACCTAAAATGAATCTGAATGCAACACTTCTGCCTCCATATGTGGGCCCTGTCATTGCGGAACAAGCTCATAATGGGCCCAGCCGCAGAACCTGACAATCCCATAGCCTTTAAATGAGTTATCTTGATGACGATTAGAATAACGCAGAATCTAACCTTTAAGTTCCGGTTAAGGTTCAAATGCCCATGACTAAAGCATAGTTCGATGAGTTGCAACAGCGATTTTATCGGTTGGAGGGTACTATTCACAATGTTTCTAAGTCCGTCACCCAGGCTCATGATAAGGCGGCACCAATCCGAAGCGTTCATATGATGTAAGACTACAAGGAAGTAAATAGTAGCTCTGGCTCAATTGGTTCAAGATGCAACCCTCGCAATCATGAAAAAAAAGGAGCCAAATGTGGTCGGAGGAGTAAAAACTATAACTCTAGTGGCTCGACAAGAAGAACCTCCTCATGGAGAGAACGACGACTCCCCAAAATGAATGATTATAGACCTTCATGATGAGATCAGAAAGGTCTCCCAAACCGGGAAGGAGTCATAGAGCCCGAGCTCACCAATGATATGACCTTAGCCGATGAAGTGATGAGAGACCCTCTCCCTACTGGATATAGAATGCTGAAATATAATATGTATGATGGCACCACAGAACCAGTGGATCATCTGGAAGGCTTTAAGTTCGCGATGCAATTCCATTAACTTTCCAAGCACATCATGTTTTGAGCACTCCCACTCACCTTTAGGAAGGTAGCCAGAATATGATATAACAAACTTCTGCCAAAGTCTATTTCTCGAGCAGTAAAGCCCTTCCCAAAACCCACGTTGACTTGATGGCCGTAAAATAACTGAAGGATAAGTCCCTTTGAGCATACATGAAGCGATTCAATAAAGAGAAGTTAGAAGTGAGAGATCTTAACACAAACGTGGAATTTGTGGCTCTCTTAGGAAGAATTAAAGACAAGAGCCTCAGGTTGTCCTTGCAAAAAGAGAGCCACGGGACCTAGCCGACTTGAAAGCCCGTTGTGATAAGTATATTCATGTGGCGGAGACTATGGAGGAAGGCAATGAGGAAGTAGGCGAAAATTCCAACAAAAACATGGATGAAGATAAAAATCCCCTAGAAGGAAGAAGCAAGAGGCAAGAGGCAAGAGGCACTAGTTTAACGGAGATTCTGATCAATCCAAAAGCCCGCCAAAAACATTAGAGAGTTATATACCTCTTACCCATAAAAGGTCGCAGATCCTGATGCAGATAGAAAATCGAGACTATATCAATTGGCCAGGCAAACTCGATAGTCCTCCCGAAAAGAGGAACATGAACAAGGTTTTTCACTTCCATAGCAATCACGGTCATGATACCAATGTTTGTTGGCATCTTAAAGAAGAAATCAAGAACCTCATTCAAAGAGGATACCTTGACCGATTGATAAGCGAGTAGCGCGATGATTAGAGAAGCCAAACCAATGGAGATGACCGAAAAACCAAGAAATTTAGCAACCAATTGGGAGGGACCTTACCAAGTTACCAGGATAATTTGACCAAGCCCGTATCATCCAGAAACTCTAGGGGCAAGAAGATAGAGCAAACATGAAACTCAAATAATTTGAGGAAATATTACTAGTAGTACTTTACTTCAGTTTACTTTACCTAGATTTTTTTTTCAATTTGCACTTAGTTCTTTCTAGTCTACATTAATTATTTTCATCTTGAGTATTTTCAAAATTTCTAGTAAAGCTGATTGTTTCAGCATGATGTTCCTTAATGAAATCTAATGGTGATTGAAGATGCAAGCAAATCACCTCAATTTAGAGTTTGATTTGGAATTAAAGCCGAGAAGCCTTAATCAAACGTGTAACACCCAGAAATTTGAAGCAATTGAGCCCAATGGTATGGCCCAGTTAACATCAGGCAATAGGCTACTCTACTGTGAATCTAGGATGTACAGAAGCAAGAGAAGGAATTAAGCAGATTAATAGGCCCAAGGAAGGAGTATAAATAGTTAGAAGGAAGGTGGGACCAATCCCACATTGGCTAGACTTGAAAGCCCAAGAAGTAGGACATTTCCTATATCACAGAGGAGAGATCCGATAGGCTACACATAGGCAAATTGGTTAGCCGGTATGGGTGACATAATGTAGAAAATTAGGTATTTCTTATGTGGGACCCATCCCTTTGTAGCATGACTTTGCCCACTTATACCCTATGTAGAGGCATAAGTGAGGGTCATAATCCACTATTTACCTCAATTGGCAGTGGGGCCTACTTGAAGTTATAAATTTTAAAGTTTGTAATAAATTGAATTACTTTAAATGGTTTTTCCCAAACGGACCCTAAGGTATATTTTGGCTGAATAAATATGATTGGACTGCTACTATTTAACCCTTATTTACTGCAAAAAATTCGATAGAATTAGAGAAGGGAAGAAGTGGAAGGAGAAGAAGAAGAAGGAAGAGGAAGAGATACTACTGTCCCTACTACTGCTGGGAAGCTGTTGCCATGAGGAGGAGCTCCTCTCAAGCTGTTGCCAGAGGAAACCCTAGAGCTGCCAGTGAAGTTGCCACTGATGGGATTGTGTCTGGAGGTGGGCAGCTACACCGGGATACTCACGTCTACACTTGCAAGTTTTAGGCATCAAAAGAGGTAATATGCCCTAACCTAACCAGTGAATTCATTAGGGGTAGAATTTGGCCTGTAGGGTAGGAATATTGTAGGATTAAACTGGCAGTGGGGAATTAGTTGTAGGAACTCAATTCAACTCCCCACACAGCAAAAACCCAATTTCGGGACCTTAGTTGGGACCCAATTGGCTGTAGGGTTGTCCTAGAAACCCTAGGTCATAGGGATTTTACCAATTGAGCATAATTGAAGGTGGGGTTAAGTCCCACATAACCCCATTTCTGTTCAAAAAATGGTAGAATTCATAGTTGGGTCACCCGAGAAGGAATTGGAAAAATTGGAACCCAATTGACCCTGCATTGGAAACCCAACTTGGACCTGGGTAGGAATTCCATAAATTATATTTCACTTAATTAAATGTGTAGAGGTGAAGAGTTGACTGGTATAGGTCTTGGTTTGCTCAGTTGGGCAGGAATTCTAGTTGATTGCTTGGAAACCTTGCTGGGAACAACTCACTTGTATTATGGTTCAGGTTAAAAAGACTGCAATGGGTCAATCTGATCTCCTACCCATGTCGAACATGTTTAAAGGACTATGTAGGAAAGATTTGGAAGCCCGGGAATTGAGGAAATTGTCTAGCAGAATTCTTCCTAAAGGGAAGCAGAATTATGCTATCGAAGGAACCCAGTCTGCCAGGCAGAATTGGCCAGCTGGTTTGGCCCTGATGGTACTGCTAGTGAAAGGCTAGAATATTGGCTGAATGACCTAGCAATGTGTGTTTAGTTCCAACTAACCTAGGAATGTGTAAGAGGTATGAAAATTAATTAAGTGACTTAGGATAGGGAAGGAAATAACCCGGTAAGAAAGGTGAAAAATGAAATGTCTATATAGGTATTTGCTGCATGGGAATCCCACTCAGTCAAAGTAAGAAGATGTAGAAGCTGTAGACCTTTTCAGTCGGTAGCAAGTGACCCTAGTTTCTGTCTATTGGTTCTAATAGGCCAATATATGGAACTGTTATCTATGTGGGTTGTGTTGGTGACCTACATAGGTATTAGGAAGCTAAGCTGGTATGCTTGATTAGTCAGCTGGGGAAGATACTGATTTGAGAACAGTATCTTGTCCATCAGCTGAGTGTGGATTCCAGTGAGGTAATTCAATTTGGTCTTAGGAAGTAAAATTTAATTACGATCAATAAAATGAAATTAACTTTGAGTATGAATTGTTAACATAGGAACTTGAAAATACTCAGCAAGGATACATGTTGATGGGAATCCAGAGAAAGAATATCAAATTTGGGAATCAAGGTGAGTGCGTGATTGTCTTATTTTACAAAGTGTTTCTATACTTTTATCTTTTTGCATGCTCATGTGTAATGTGCTAGAAATCATATTTTTTATTTATTTTGTATAAAATTAAGTATTGCACATATGACATGATTTTACCGAGAATGATGTGATCGAGGATTTGTGGATATGTAGTTGTATAAGGCATAATGTGACCGGGTGTGGATTCCGATACCATGGGCTCAGAGGTCAGTTTTACAGTTGTGACCACAAATATATGATTGGATGTTATAGATGCTATGGATGCATGTAGATTGCATATGATTAGGAATCACATCCTAGTGCTATAACCCCTTGCCAATAGGGGTAAGGTATTGGCTAATCTCACTCGGTGGTAGATCACAGAGGACTACTATGCTCGGATACGATGTACTATATCCTGAGATGACATAGCATGGTACAAAAAATTATACGCATGGCTATCGGACAACATGGGAGACCGATTACGGTGTGGGATTCTGGGACCGTGGATGTCAGTGGTTACTGTTTAGGGTTTAGTTGGAGGACTAAGTTTCTTTTCGGGACTAATTAACATCTATTTATAACTAGCTTGTATCCCTGAGGCCCGACATACTGGAAAGGGGATACCACCTATGGTGCTTATAGCACTCATACCCACATATTGAGACTTAGTAACAAGGTTGGATATAATATAATTAAATAGATCTTGTGGATTATGCATATGGGGCATTTTGGTATGGCTTAGGTGTGAGCATGTGATTACATCATAATTAGATGTGTGTGCTTGCTTGCTCACCCTCACTGGGCTTGTGAAGCTCACCCTTCGTTGATTACTCTTTTTAGATGGTGGAACTAGAGCTGAGACTGACAGATGATTAGTAACGGTTGTGAGGCCATGTCTGAGAGACACATTAAAGCTGAATGAGATCTTCCTTTTGCTAATGTATTTATTACTATTATTATTGGATTGTAAGATTTATTTATTATTGTAACCTGTGGAAATTTTTCATGTTGGGCCTGTATTATTTACATCACTGTAGATTTGATCACCATGTATATGCTCCTTATGGATTGTATATGCCTACATGTGAGGGTAGCGGCCAGAGATCTCTCTCTTCTCCCCCTTAGGGGGAAGGAAAAAGGCTTTAGCATTTAGCCCTCTCCTCTCTTTTTCTCTTTCTCTAAGGAGGGGAGTGTCGTGTGTGCTTTCCTGTGGACCCCGCACTGCCATATCACCGCTCAGAGATACGTGGAGGCCTATTTCATAGGAGTGTAAAGTTCATCATTGAGACGGGGGTTTGATGATGGTCCAATATGGGGAATTGGGATCATGCAAAAAGGGGTTTGGAGTCATCACCTAGGATTATGGGCCTAGGACCCGAGGGTGGGCCCGATTCCTGAGAAAATGGCCCGAAAGTTGATTTGGTCTAGAGATTCAGGGAAAGTGTCAGGTTGTAGAGTTGGGAAAGTGTTAGGCATCTAATCTATCCGTTTCAACTGGTCTTCCTACTAGATGATTAAGATCAAACATTTTCCACGATTATTCCTATTCCGCATGCATGGCTAAGTTATCATACATATATACATGGACTGAATTTAAATAACTATGTACACTAAAACAAAGTCAATTTATAGTCTACATTATGATGATTCAGTTGAGAAATTATATTTGAACTTAACCCCTGTTTTGGGTCAAAAGGTGTGGACCCCTAATTAGTACTGGCACGAACTATCTTTTGAATTCTCCTAGCTCAGGGAAAGATGGTTTTGACCTCCAACTTCCTTTCTTGAGAGATATTGATTGGATAGAGTTCCGACTAGGACTGGTGACTTTTTGATTTTGATTGCAGTATCGGTTTGGTAGAGCTTCCTCTTGGGATGGGATACTTTTGGATTTTGACTGAGGTAGCACTCTGACAGAGTTTCCGCTGGGGATAGGCTATGGGAGGGCTAGGCTGCGGTGGTACTCCAATAAAGCTTCCACTGGGAATAGGTTATTCTCTAGGAATTAAGGAACTTTGAAGGCTCGAAGAACACTTTGAAGCTTATGAAGATCTCTCCAAAGACTTGACGAACCTCAAAAGGGGGAGGGAGACTAAGGGAAAAAAAATTTTGCACAAAAAATACTCAAAGAAGGCAAGGGATTGAAGAATTTCAAAGGCCCGAAGAACACTTCGGATCTTATGAAGATCTCTCTGAAGACTTGAAAAACCTTAAGGGGGGAGGGGAGGAGAGAGGGTAAAACTTCTTTACTATGGATGCTCCTAGGAGGCTTGAGTGTCTTAAACCAAAGGGAGGGGGTATTTATAGAATTCTTGAACCAATGGGGAGGAAAGGGGAATTTCCTTAGCCAATGGGAGGAAAAAGTGATTTTTCCAAACCAATGGGGTGAAAAAATGAAATTTTGGACCAATGGGGTAGAGGGTAAATTTCTTTGGCAAATGGGTGAAAATAATATTTTTTTAAGCCAATAAGGTAAAAAGATACCTTTTTGGGCCAATAGAAGGTTATGGTGCAGGGTATGCTAGTGAGATAGTGTAAAGTGCACAAGTGGGTGAAGAGAAAATATCTTCACCAAATTGGTCATTGGAACGCATATTCCAGCCATTAACGGTGGCACACAAGGCCTAGTAGGGGTGCATGGGGAATGTATGGGTGCACAGGGCAGGATGGGCATACGCGGGGTGGGGCTAGCAGGGGCGTATAGGGTAGACAGGGCACACGCGGTGGACTGGAAGGGGCTCGCGTGGGCTAGTAGGCAGGCGGGGGTACGAGGCAGGCAGGCGTGTAAGGTAGGCAGGCTAGGTGCATGGCACTGGCAGATGTGGGTACGAGGCATATGTGGTGAGTACGCGAGGCATGCGTGCAGGGGTACGTGGCACTGGCAGGTGGGGGCACGAGGCATGAATGCGGGTGTGCGAGGCATGCTTGCGGGGGAGCTCAACACTAGCAGGCTGGGGCATGAGGCATACGTGTGGGGGAGGCAGGACTGTGCGAGTGAGGCAGGCAGGTCTGCACTTGGGGTAGGTAGGGCTACGCTTGTGAGGTAGGCAGGGCCATGCGCAGGGTAGGCAGGGTTGCATGTGCACGAAACAGTGATTTTTCAGGAAAGATTGTAGGAGATCCAACAGTCCGATTTTGACGTACCATATGTTATTGGAATCATGATTTCAAGTACTATTCATCCGTACGATCATTCTTACTAGATTCCTTTGTGTATGAAGAGTCATAATTGGGCCCTCTTTCCTCTCGCACGGGATTTTGGGGTTTTGGGTGAGAAGGGGATGTTTCTGGGTTGGATTACTATAATCAATTATCATCTCTGTTGATCGGAAGCAAGAAGTCACGTCCAAGATCCGTAATTCATCATAGCTGAAGGAGGGTGACAAAATTGGATGTCTACACTACTTTGATTTATGATAGATGATCTCGAGAGTTTGTGCGAATGGTAAACTGTGTCTGTGATCCTTGTGAAGGTAAGCTAACTGTGTTGGGAATCCAATGCCATATACCTTTGCCTATATTTCAGGTAGGGTGTGACAGAATGAAAGGAAGTTGAGCATAATGGGACAAGTAAAAGCCTATTAAGGCACATGCTAAAAAACTCAGATGCCTGACCAACCAACTTATGGTTGAGCATAACAAACCGAGTGAAAGCCAGCCTATTAAGACAAAGGCTTGAAAGCCAAAATACCTTACCAACAACTTAATGCCAAGACAAATAGGTCGAGTAAAAGACTATTATAGAAAAGGCTCGAAAGCCTGGCAACATGGCCTTCCGACCAAGATAAGTCTCTTGAAACAGGTGGAGATGAGCTGAGTGTAAGGGTAATGGGTCGTAAACACATCCTCCAGTCCTGCACCACTATATCACTGCTCAGAAATACGTTGAGGCCTATTTTAAGGGGAAAATGGGCTCTTTCCCTTTTTGGGTCATATTTGATAGTAATTTAATGGCCAATTCAAGGATTGGAATATGAAAATTAGAGTTGCCACCTAGGATTAGGGCCTAGGACCCGGCATGTGGGCCAGTTCCATAGGAATGGGTTTTAAATAGACTCGGTCTGTTCAAAAGATTAGGGTAAGAGTCAGATTATGAAATTGAGAAGGTGTTAAGCACCCACTTCACTCGGTTGAACCAGTCTTCCTATTAGATGCTTAAATACGAATATTCCCCAATATACCCTAAACCACATGCATGATTAAATATTTAATATGCAACATTACACAAATACTATATTAAGTAAAATGTTTACATTATGCCTTCTCTATTAAGAAATTATACCTGACCTTGGCCCTTATTTCTGGCCAAGAGGGGTAGGCCATGTTGATGTGTACATAATCCCAGTGAAGGCTCCTGACTCAGGTGAGAGCAATCTTAGCTGGTTGCTCCTCTTCTTTGGAGAATCTAGGCCTTTGACGACACTTCAAAATTTAACATACTTTTCAAGAATCTTTAAAAATTTTGGTAGAACTTCGACGTGTAGAAGTAAAAGTCAGACCCAATCGGGCAGAGTTTTCGGCCTTGGATCAGACGTTAGGCTAGGCTAAAAATGGAAAAGGGCTAACTATTGGTGACAAAACATACTAAAAATGGAAAGAGAGGCTAGTGATTAGGGAATGGAACATTCTCTCCACACGTGGCTCTCTCACAAGGGAATGGGCAGGCAATCATAAGGTGCGTGGGGGACCTCTCCCATATTCCTTTATACTCTCAAAATGGAAAAAAGAGGCGTTATTTATAGGCTTTTGGACCCATCAAGAATCCTTTTGGCTGGTCTGCCATCAAAAAAGAAAGCATTTCATAGATCCAAGCTAAATTGGGTAAAAAGTTAAAGGGGAATCTGCTAGGCCTGGAATATGAAAAAGGTCCCAGGCTGGATTAGGGTTTCGGGTCGGATTATGGTTTCGGGTTATGGGTAATCATGAAAGGCCTAGATTCTCCTCCGACGTAGAGCATGAACCTCAATTATTCCCTATTTTTCATCACTGTTGGGGCAGGTAGAAAAATTGGATGTCTACATATGCCCCTCTTTGGCGGAGGCCTATGCCATAGCTGAAGGACAAAGAAAATAACTACTAAATTTTATCACCCTGAATATTATTACCGTCATCTTGCTCTAGGATGGCAAAGGTGCAAATGCAAAAACGCAAGCGAATAATTCATTGATGAATTTTTTTAAGTGGGCAAACCTTGATAAATCAAGAAATTAATATGATCTATCTAGTGAATTTGACTAAAAAGTTGAGATCTTCCCTGAGCAGCAGAATGGAAATCCTTTAATGGGCCACCATTGTTTGGTTCCTACCAAGGTGTCATCTTAGATCAAATTGAAATTTAGGCCATTGAGAAGTATTTTGGTCTCTTATTGACCTGAGTGATACCTTGGGCCAAACAGTCTTTGGGCCGTCTAAGAGTATTTCGGTCACTCTAGACCTAATACTCTGGGCGTCCAAGAGTATTTCGATCATTTCAAAAACTAATACTCTGGGCCAATAAATTTTTGGGTCGTCCAAGAGTATTTCAATAATTTCAGACCTAATACTCTAGGCCAATTAGTCTTTGGGCTGTCCAAGGGCATTTTCGGTCATTTTAGACCTCATACTCTGAGCCAATCAGTCTTTGGGCCGTCCAAGGATATTTTTTTCATTTTAGACCTAATACTCCAAGTGCCAATCAATTTTTGGGTCGTCCAAGAGTATTTAATCATTTCAGACCTAATACTTTGAGCCAATCAGTCTTCGGACCGTCCAAAAGTATTTCAATCATTTTAGACCTAATACTCCAGGCCAATCAATTTTTTGGTCGTCCAAGAGTATTTCGATCATTTCAGACCTAATACTCGAGGCCAATCAGTCTTTGGGCCGTTTAAGGGTATTTCGGTTATTTTAGACCTAATACTCCGAGCCTAACAGTCTTTGGGCCGTCAAGAGTATTTAGACCTAATACTCCGGGCCAATCGTAGATTTTGTATTATATAACATTGTTCCATGCACATGAATTTTCAACATCAAGTGGTTCATAAATGAGACATATATATATATATATATAAACACCTAAGTATAAAAATTTGTACTATATATGTAAGTGAAATATGTACCTATGTATATACTCCTCCATTCATAAGTTATTTATTTATTTTTTTTTTAAGCTGGCAGGTCCGAAAGATTTCTAGATGGCCCACGAAATATTTGGCGGACCCGCGGGAAACCTGATAGACCCGCAAGATTAGGTGGTCCCCTTTATGAAAGGTGGACCCCAAATCGAATTTTTTACTCCTCATGTTTCGTTTTGCTCTGTGTATGTTCTCCCCTTGTGATACCTCATATAAAAAATCCAGCTGCATGCCTCGGGTGTGTAGACATAGCTGACACTAAGAGTAGTTGGATTGTCTATTTGGTCAGTGAAGGTTGCACAGTGGGAATACATATTGCTTGTATACCTGGCCAAAGAAGAAGGAATATGGGTCAAAATGATGTGTACAAGGTCACACACATATTTGACCAGTGGGCTAAGTGGTTGGGGCTGTTGGGGAACAGTTTTTGCTGTCACCGACATGTCACCTACCGGACTACCGGCCAGCCAGTGCCACCCGCCGGTGGTACCATCAGCAGAAAAATTACATTATTATCCTGTGGGTCCCACATCCCTTTGGGCATGCCTCGAATAATCATATGAGTTGAAAGGGTATCCCACACTGGTCATGTGGCCCAACATGCAGATGAACAAGTAGGCCCACATGCCAGTACATTAATTCCATTCCCAGAAAATGGACCTTACATCCAAACATGCGCTAGTGGCTTATGGGATTGCTACAAATACCCAATTCTCACTCATATCTCTCATTTCTCACAAAACAAATCGTTAGGAGAGGGAGAGGAGAAGAAAGAAACAAGAAGAAGGGGCTTGCTTGTGGGCTGTTCATGGGCTGCATGCAGCCTAATGCTACTACTGCTACCACTATTGTAGCTACTGCTAGCCACTCCTGCCCCTGATGCTACTGTTACTGTTAGCTACTGCATGTTGCTGGCTGCTACTGCTATGTATGCTGCCCTGCTGCTGTGCAAGCTAGCTGCTGTTGCTGCCTCCCACCTTACATACGCCTATGAAGGAGAAAAGAGAAGGCTGATCAGCAACTGTTGTTTCCTCAGATGGTGTTGCTGCTGTCCAAGAGTTTAGAATGCTCTTGTTGTGTGATCTACTACTGTTGCTAAGGTTGTCATACAAGTGGTACAAGTTTCTATGGTTGTTGTCAAAGCAAATCAGAAGGCCATAACTGCTGTCCAAGCTTGGGAGTTGCTACTGGAACCTCCCTACTGTTGTACATAACTGGAAAGGTAATTTTCTATCTCTATTTTTCTGTACAGTAGTTAGATAGGGTAGAAATTAAAATTCAGCAAGTTTTCCCAAGCATGCAGACACCCAGAACTGGGAATCTTGGACTGCATGCCTTGGAATTGGCTGAAACTCAATCATAGGGACTGTGTAAAGTATGGTAGCATGTTTAATTGGTGTTAATTGGGTAAATTATAGCATGATTCTAGTCTCTGTGACCTACTTCAGCCAAGATTGGGTGGGAAGTGTAGTTTAAATAGCCCAGGGTTTGGGGAAATTGCCTGCAGGCCTGGGATTTTGGTAAGTTCAGTAACAGGGTCTCAAATTGGCCATGATAACATGCTGTACAGGTGCTAATTAGTAAATGTGCAGGTCTCATGTGGTCCCTGTAGGTCCTTACAACTGAATTTAGAGCTGTAGGTATACAATTGGACAACCCAGGACTTGAAATTGGATTTACATACAAGAGGATATGTTTAATTATTGCTGTTCATATAAATTGAATATAATATTCTTGCTGTCCATATTTTTAGGATAGTCTACAGCACTTTTAATTATTCTCCAATTACCCTAAGGATGAGAATAGGCTGTGCAAGCATGGGGTTTCATTCCCAAATTAGAAACCCAGCTACAGAGACCTTAATGGGTATGGTACGCTGCTGTTCATACTATTATAACAATCTTCAGACTTTAGAAATGGTCTTAGCAGATAATAAAGGTTGGGTTGAGAGTTGTCCAATTAGGATCCATTTTCCCTAAGTTTGAAACCCAACTGTAAGTGTTGGATAGGTGTTGTGGGAAGCTGTCCATACCTTTAGACATGCAACTATCCCTGTAAATTCCCATAAATAGGTATCAGACCTTGGAAACAAGGGTTTCTTGCCCCAGAGCTGAAAACACAGCTGCCGGGATAAGGCTTATGCAATATAATTGCTGAAATTGCAAATTGGGGAATGTAAACAAATTGAGCCTATGCCTGGAGGTAGGTGCGTGTTTGTATTTTACCCCTAGGGATGACCATAGTCTAAGAAGACTTCATATGATGAGAGGAATCCCATTTCAGAGCTGGGACCACCATCTCAGAACTGAAATAGGATGATGGAGGCTTTCAGACACCTTCATCTCTGACTCACTTTTGAATCAGAGGAGTTGGGAATATAAATGGGTTTGAATTTCTGCATGCTTACCATCATATGGCTACCCAATTATTCTTTTGGGTTTGCCCATGCCCAGATTGGGGGATGCTTAGCTCAAGACAACGATGCTTGCATATGCATTGCTGAACTTCAGCAAAGTAGGCCAAGTGTGGTATATGAATAATGATAGTGAGGGAATAAACCAATTGGAATTGATTCCTTGGGTATGGGACATGTCCACCTACATGAAAGGAACCCAGAGGAACCAAGTTGAGTTCTTAGAGGGGCAGGAACACCTCAAGCCAGTGGGGAGTCCAGCAACTGCCAGGGGCTGCTATAAAACCTTCTCCGGTGGGTGCCTGCTAGGTTAGTGTCATTGCACATGACCTGCCGGTGGGTGTTTTTATAGAGGGAATGCCCTTTATCTCTACTGCCTTTGCCCCAATCACTTGTGGGGTTTGTTAGTGGCCAAATTGGTCAAGTTATGGCTCTGATTGATGGACAGCTGGATAATGGTTGTGTGTGTGGTATTAATAGCCTACAGATGGTCTGTTAGGTCAATTGGATCTGTAGAGGTCAATGTGTGGGAAAGATGATACAACACAATATTCTTCTCATTGGTTTGTGATTGGGTTCCAATAAGGGAGCTCAATTGAAATTTAGACTAGGGTTGTCTTTGGATAGAATGGACTGAAACTAACACAGGATAAATAAATGGATGATTAGGAACCTAATATACTCGATAAGGGTACACTATGATGGGAATTCAACGAAAGATCTTGGATTCGGGTATCAAGGTGAATGGGTGATTGTGATTATTTTATGGAGTGTTTCTATATTTTGATTTTAAATGCACATGTGTATTGCATTGTTTTCCATGTCATGTATGTATTTTGTATGTACTAATTATTGCACATGTGGATTTTGAATATTATGATTGATGTGACCGTGGTTTTTTTGGATGTGGATTATGATGTAGTGTATGGTTATAGTTATAATATTGACGGTTTGAGACACGGTGTGGGCAAGGTAGGATTTTGGTACCATGGGCTCATAGGTTAATATTATAACTATGACCATAGCTCTGATGGTCCAGGGCACAACATGACAAAGCAAGGATTCCAACATCGTGGGCGTAGAGGTCAGAGAATGTATGGATGTGTGGATACATTGGATGAATTGTATGCAATTAAATTGCATTTGCTAGGATCATATCATAGTGCTATAAACCCTTTCTAATAATGGGTGATGTATTGGTGTGAGGGTAGCAGCCCACTCTCTCTCTTCTTTCTTGCCGACACTCCTGCAGTCCCCGTGCTGCCACATCCCCGCTTGGGAAGCGTGGGGCCCTAATTCGCATAGGCTTTATCCTCTTCTTGGGAAGGAAGGGGTTTTGGAGGTATGCCCTCTTCAAGGTGGGTGTTGATGATGGTCCATTTGTGGGGGATTGGGATCATGTAAAAAGGGTTTGGAGTCACAACCTAGAACTATGGGCCTAGGACCTGGGGGTGGGCCCGATCCTTATGGAAAGGGCCCAAAAATTGGTCTGGTCCAGAGAATAGGGTAAGTGCCAGGTTGTAGAATTGGAAAGGTGTTAGGTCAACCGGTCTTCCTACTAGATGCTTAAGAACGAACATTTTCCACAATTATTCCTATACCACATGCATGACTAAATTATTACACATATACACTACACAATGTAAATAAAAAAGCTACATTATGCCAATTCAATGAGTGGTTATACCTAAGCTTGACCCCTATTTCGGGTCAAGAGGGGTGGGCCCCTTGATGAAATAATTATGGGTCGTATCACAGGTCCTCCGGCTCAAGGGAGGGTGGCTTTCGCATCTAATTTCTTTTCTTTAGAGATATTGAATATGGTGGTCCTTCGGATATTTGGACAGAGGTTTATCTTAGGAGAGTGCGATTCTTGAGCTGAAACCTAGTGGAATTTTGATAGAGCTTCAGCTAGGGAAGTGTGATAAAGGACTAAGGCTTTGACGACACTTCGGCAGAGCTTCAAATAAGGAGGGCTACTAAAGGGCTAAAGCTTGGGTGACACTTTGGAAAAGCTTCGGCTAGGGAAGGCTACTAAAGGGCTAAATCTTGGGCAGTACTTCGGCAGAGCTTTGGCTAAGGGAGGCTACTAAAGAGCTAACTAAAGAAAGGAACTAGAGGAAACTCACTAGAGGAGGGGCTTCAAAAGAGGGGCCAAAAGGCTAGAAACGGAGCCAACAAAGGCAAAGGAAAAGGCAAGAAGGGATTAACTCAACCAAGGGAGAGGGGTAGGTATACCAACCAAGTGTGTCTTGGGATGGTAAATAGGAGCATTTATAGATTTTTGGATCCCAAGGGGTGAAATTCAGAGCTCTTGTCTCATTTTGGCTCTCATTAGGTGGGAAAGTTCACGGGGCTGCCAAAATTTTGATGGGGCCGCCAATAATTTGTGGGGTCGTGAAGGAATATTCTAGATTTTGGTCTGGTGGTATATAAGGGTTCTGTCTTCAGAGGTTGATTACGGGAGATCCGATGGTCCAATTTTAACATACCATATATCGTTGGAATCGTTTTTTTGAGCATTATCCATCCATATGGTCATGTTTGACCTGATTCCTTAGTATATGGTATGTCACAATTAGATTGCTCTTTTCTCTGGTTCTAGGGTACTTGGGTTTTTTGGGTGTGAAAGGGGTATTCTGGGGTTAGACCACCTTAGTCAGTTATCATCTCTGTTGATTGAAAGCAAATGGCTGCGTCTATGATCCGTGAGTCATCATAGCCGAGAAAGGGTGACAAAATTAGGTGTTTACAGAATGCCCCTCCTTGGCCAAGACCTGAGCCACAACCGAAGGGCAAAAAAAGAATGACCACATTTTCTCACCCAGAGCATATACTATTGTCACTTTGCTCAAGAGTGATAGAGGTGCAAATGCAATAGGAAATATCTTTTAACTATGGAAATTTTAGGATCTTACTTGGATCATCAATCAAAGGAAAGAAATTTGAGCCCTTCAAATCTTGTAGAAGATGTTAGTGAACATAAAAAATGATTTCCTTATTCTAGGTCACCTGGGACTGCTAGTCTAGAGGGTTTGGTCTAGGTCTCCTAGGACATTAGGACTGGGTATCTTAATTTTGGTTGCCTGGGACGGATTTGAGTGAGTTTGATCTTTGGACCTCTTAGGGCTGCACTATCGATTGTAGGAAAAAAATTTAAGCCATTTCAATCCTACAAAAGATGTTACAGAATCTAATCTTGGGTCCCTTGGGGCCACACCATTGATTGTAGGAAAGGAATTTGAGCCATTCCAATCCTAAAAAAGATATAGGTAAACATAGAATTTGATTTCCTTAGCCTAGGTCACTTGGGACTGCTAGTCTAGGGATTTGGTCTAGGTCTCCTGGGACCATAGGACCGAGTATCTTGATTTTGGTCGCATGGGGCTGATGTAATGGATTTTGGCCCCCATGATTTGGGCCGCATGGGGCTGATGCATGGGATTTGGGCCACATGGGGCCGATGCAATGGATTTGGGCCGTATGGGGCCTATACAATGGACTTGGACCACATGGGGCCGATACAATGGATTTGGGCCGCATGGGTCTGATGCAATGGATTTGGGCCACATGGGGCCGATGTAGTGGATTTGGGCCGCATGGGGCCGATGCAGTGGATTTAGGCCGCATGGGGCTGATGCAGTGGATTTGGGCCGCATGGGGTTGATGCAATGGATTTGGGTTGCATGGGGCTAATGTAATGGATTTGGGCCGCATGGGGTCGATGCAATAGACTTGGGCCACATAGGGCTGATGTAATGGATTTTGGCCGTAAGGGGCTAATGTAGTGGGTTTGGGCCACATGGGGTGTCACACCCCAATTCTAATAATCCCCACTTACTAGTAGGAATACCGATGGTGTGAGTAAAATGCATACCTACTTTACAAACCTACCAGGATCTCTGATAGCAATACCTTAACATAAACAATCTCATGACACAAACCAACCAATTTGTAGCGAAATCAGAGAATAATAGCGGAATCATAAGTATAAAGAGAAAAGCATCTAGTAATACCATATATATAGATAACCAAGTTATTTCAATACATATATCCATGACTTATAATAATAAGCCCAAAATATATGGTTCACCAGTTCTGTATCAGACTAATGAAAATACGCCGCACACCTCATGGTGTTGTGTAAGCATAGTAATCACTGGCATAATCCTGATCATGCTATTCAGCCTCTAGCATCCACCAGTCACCTACGCCATAATCAGGCCCCACCGAGGTCAAGTCACCACCAAGCGGCACTACTGTACCTGCATCATGATCTAAAATGGGGGCATATACGTGGGGTGAGCTTCCAACTTGCTCAGTGAGTGGTGGGGTTCATGCACAATCAAGCATAAACATTCACATATATAATATTCCATGATGATATAAATACATAAATTAAACACATAGTCCATAATGCGAATGATGCAATCCATTTGATTATTAATCCACATAATAATACAACGAAGTCTGGTAAATACTATTACGACACATTAGGCTATATCTCTGGTCTTGGAACCACCATCAACTACACAGTGATACAAACCCTAGCCGCGATTAGGAGCTTGTCGGTCCCGGTATGCGTCCATCAGTCACCCAGAAAACCCCTGATAACCCCCTTCTAGCAATCACGACATCGGTATCACCATCAGCCATACCAGACAAGTTCCCACCTCTAGAAATAATCACATCGTACCACGGGTGTGGCATTCTGGGAAGGCTCATCGAACATACCACCATTGGGTTATCCAACACCTTACCACTTGTTGGCAAGGGGACGTAGTATGGAGAATATCACTAAACCACAATATCCTACATGCCTTTCATAATGATACAGTTAGTATGGACCATAATTAGCAAATTCGGATTCGGGAATTATTCGGGCAGAGAATTATTCAGAATAATTCGGTTGATTAATTTAAGGATTCGGTCAAAAAAGCGGTCAAAAAAGCTTATTGGGTTTTTTTTTTTGGTTTTTTTTTAAATACTGTTTAATTGGACCGAATAATTCGGTTTAATTCGGATTCGGTCCGAATTATTCACGTTTTATATTTACTTTTGAAAAAATCGTGAATTTTACTGAATTTTATTTTAAATTCGGATTCGGTCAGAATTTTTGATAAAATTCGGTTCGGCCGAATAATTCGAATTTATAACACTGGTATGGACCACGTAACACTGGGATCACTATCGGCTATGAAGAGGGTCCATTTCCATGTATAGTCTCGAGGTACATGATATCGGGAACACATCAGCCACAAGGTGTAACCCATGACTATATACCAATCTAGCATGCATAACAGTTGAGTATGGACTACGTAACACCAGGATTCCCATCGGCCACGAAGTATATCCATTTCCAAATGCAGTCCTAGAGTATATGATACCAGGAACACATCGGCCACAAAGTGTAATCAGCGACTACATCTAATCTAATACACATAATCAATGCATGAATGCAACAAACATATGGCAATCACGGACCGGTACCACTCAGCCACACAGGATTTTGTCTCACAACATACAGTTCATATCATTTCCATCAAGATATAACATGTTACAAAACATCATCATCATTTAAGAACTTTAAATAATCATGTGAAAATCCTACACATGCGAGCAGTTCTATAATAATTAAACAATCCCAAAATAAAATTCAACATCCCTCACCTTGTTTTAATTTGAATGGATCGGGTTCCAAGTATGGCCACCGAGTGTTCAATTCAATTCTGGCCTTGGGGTACGTCCACGTCTCTGTCTTAGACACAAAGGCAATCGGGTGTTATTGCGTGTCAGGAACATCGAGGAGAAACCATAGGGTTTACCCCCAAAGGAGTCATACACTGTCAAACCTGGATAGTATAGGTCACCGGATTCAGTCACTGAAAACAGAGTGAAAACCCACCGGATTCACATCTGATGAATCCGGTGGAGCAAACAGAGAGCTCATAAAGAGCTTCTTGTTCATTGGAAATAACCCATCGGATTCAACCCCAAGTGTTTCTAGTGGAAACACAGAAAGTGCCCGTGGGTTTTGGGGCTTTTTGGCTCGAATCCGATTGCCAGGATTTGTTCCATAGAGTTTGTAGGGGGTGTTCCTAGCATCATTTCAAGATAAAAATATCCTGATTCTATTGGGCCATTTTGGAGATACATCAATCAAACGATCAAAACCCTAGATGGTCATTTGGTCACAAGGGTTGCCGGAGTTCACCTAACTTGGTTTGAGCTCAGCAATCACACCGGGGAGGTGAAATGATCGTTCCCCGATCACCAGGAGGTGCCGAGGTCAACGATCACCTCTTGTACAACTATCCTGGGTGAAAATAAAAAGAGAGAATGTAGTAGGAGAAGTGGAACCTACCTCTGGCAAGGATTCGGACAACAATGCAGCAGCCAGGAACCAATGCGAGTACTAAACTCCTTCTTCCCCTTCTTCTTCTTCCTTCCTTTTCCTCTTTCTTTCTTTCTCTTCTCTTCCTTCCCTCTACCATGGCTTGTACAAGTGAGAAATGAGGAAATGATTCCTCATTTCCACTTATATTGTAAGTTGGGTCCTTAGGGCCTGTTTGGTTGGTCCTAGTCCGGTCCAAGTGGGTTAATCCGACCTTTAGGACAGGCGGGCCCATTTCCTTGGACTCATACGAAACACAAGTCATGAGGAAAGTATGGAGGGTGTGTGTTCATCCGGGGCTATTCCCGATGCGAGAGGTGGGGTCCACGGGCATCGGAGCCAGTTTAACAATATAGATGGCCACCGGATTCAAGCCCAAGTGCTTCCGGTGGCATATTTCTAGTGGTCAAGACAGTTTGCTGTCTTGATTGCTTGCCATCCACCGGTTGTTTTTATACAGGTAGTTACCCTAGGCTATACTCATGGTCTTTTGGAAATTTTAGTGCATGCCAGGATTCTGGTGTGGGGTGTCGGGTCACTTACTATCTGGGATTGGAAGGTCTGAATCCCCTCCAGTTGGATTGGCAAGCAATACATAGGCATGTGGGGTCATCTCTCCCCATTGCAATTGGCAGCCGCGAGCCAAAACCTAGTGGAACTTTTTAATTCTGGTCTGAGACCTATCACAATAATTTAAATTAGACCAGGTTTGGGCACGAGTGTAGCATTCCCCCCACCTTACAAGAATTTTATCCTCGAAATTAGATAGACATGGTAAATCAAATAGTTCAGGGTACTGCTTTTTCATCTCATCTTCTCGATCCCAGGATGCTTCCTGTTCTGGGTGATTCATCTATTTCACCTTAACAAAGGAAACAGTGCGGTTACAGAGAATATGGTCCTTCCGGTCAACAATCTTCTACGGATACTCCACGTAGGCAAAATCCCCATCCAACTCACATGGTATATAAGTCAAGATGTAAGTGGGGTCGGGAATGTACTTCCCCAGCATGGATATATGGAAGATATCATGTGTACCCTCTAACTCTGGTGGTAAAGCTATCCTATAAGCTACTAGTCCAATCCTTTCCAATACATCGTACGTTCCCCTAAATCTAAGACTTAGCTTTCCCTTCTTGTTGAACCTTTTCACTCCCTTGACTGGGGAGATCCACAAGAATACCTTGTTTCCAACTCGAAACTCCAGATGCTTCCTTCTGACATCTGCATAATTCTTCTGTCTAGACTGAGTTGCCTTGATTCTTTCTCTAATCACATTCACCTTCTCACTAGTGGGTTGTACCAAATTTGGATCTAGAATGTGTCATTCACCAACTTCATCCCAATACAAAGGAGTCTGACATTTTGATGAGCACATTTATGTGTGAAATCTTGGATAGTAAAGCATACATTTTACATATTTAGAATGGATTTACCTTGGATTTTACTCTCTTTTTTTAGGTTTTTTTATTTTCAAGGCCTTGAGGACTATCGAGTGTTGTATCTCCAATTTTACACATAAATAGGTCTCATTTCTTTTGATGATTATGAAAAGGATGAAATTCTGAGCAAGATGGATGTGTTGCATTAAAATTACACATTCGTTTAGATACCTGTACACGTGATTATTCTTTTCAGGTCAAAAAAAGAATAATGGACTATAATTGAACCGAGATGTAGAATCAGCCCGTATGCAGTTCTGTAGACACCCAATTTTGTCACCCTCCCTCGGTTATGATGACTTATAGATCTTAGATGCGACCTATTACTTCCGATCAATAGAGATGATAGATGGCTGAGGAAACCCAACCCAGCAACATTCCATACTCACCTAAGAATCCCAGAAATCCCCTATAAGAGAAAAGAAGGGTCCAATTATGACTTCTTATATACAAAGGAATCTGATCCAAAGTGACCATACGGATGGATAGTACACAGAATCATGATTCCAGCGATATATGGTACGTTAAAATCGAACCGTTGGATCTTCCGTAATCATTCCTTAAAAATCACACCTCCCACACGCCCTGCCTACCTCGCGCATGCCCCTCCCTGCCCCGTGCATGCCTCTGCCTGTCTAGTGCACCCCCACGTGCTTCCTTGCCCTCGCTTGCCTCATGCACCCCCGCTACCCTGTGCACGCCCCCGTGTGCCTTGTGCGCATGCCCCCTATTTGCCTCCCGAGCACCCCTTGCCTCACGTGTGTCCTAGTATGCCTTGCGTGCACCCTCTGCTTGCCTCGCATGCCAACCTACCTCACACACGCACATGACTACCCCACGTGCCCCTCCCTGCCTTGCACATCCTTGCCCAGCCCTGTTGCTTCCGACGATGGCCAGAATATTCGTTCCAATGACCAATTTGGTAAGGGATTCCCTCTTCACTAACTTGGGCACTCTACACTACCCTATAGTGTACCCTACACCACAACCTCCCATTGGCCCAAAAAAGGTATCTTTTCACCTCATTGTCCCAAAAATTACTCTTCACCCCATTGGCCCAAAATTTCACTTTGCTACCCTGTTGCCTAAAAAATTCACTTTTTAAACCCCATTGGCCAAGGAAATCCCTCTTTCCTCCCCATTGGTCCAAGAAATCCAGAAATACCCCCTCCCTTCTGTTTCACACACTAAAGCCTCCTAGTGAGCATCCCTTGTAGAGAAGCTCTACCCTCTCTCCTCCCCTCCTCCCTTAAGGTTCTTCAAGTCTTCGGAGAGATCTTCATAAGATCCTTCGGATCTTCGAAGTGTTCTTCAGGCCTTCAAAGTTCTTCAATCATCTGCTTTTTTGAGTAAGCATTTTATGTAGGAGAAGCTTTGCCTTAGTCTCCCCTCCCCCTTTGAGGTTCTTCAAGCCTTTAAAGCGATCTTCATAAGATTCAAAGTATTCTTTGGGCCTTTGAAGCTCCTCAATCATTTAAGTTTTAGCCTATCCCCAGCGAAAGCTCTGCTGGAGTGCCACCTCAGCCTAGCCCTTTCATAATCTATCCCTAGTAGAAGCTCTACCAGAGTGCTACAACCCTCCCATAGCCTATCCCCAGTAGAAGTTTTGTCAGAGTGCCACCTTAGCCAAAGTTCAGAAGTAGCCCATCACCAGTGGAAGCTTTGCCGAATTGACACCTCAGTCTAAGTTCGAAAGTAATTGTTCCTAGCCGGAACTCTGTCCGAATATTACTATAGTCAGCATCTCTAAAAAAAAAGGAAGTTGGAGGTCAAGACCATCTTCCCTTGACCTAGGAGAATCCATAAGAAAGTTCATGCTAGCACTAATTGGCGATCCACGCCTTTTGACTCGAAATAGGGGTCAAGCTCAGGTATAATTTCTCACCCAAATTAGCATAATGTAGACTTTATATTGACCTTATTTTAGTATACATAATTATTTAAATTCAGTCAATGTATATATGTGTGATAATTTAGCCATGCATGCGAAATAGGAATAATTGTGGAAAATATTCATTCTTAAGCATCTAGTAGGAAGACCAGTTGAACTAGGTAGATTGGGTGCCTAACACCCTCCCAACTCTACAACCTGACATGTACCTTAAATCTCTGGACTAGACCAACTTTTGGGCCCTTTTCTTGGGATTCAGGCCCACCCCTAGGCCCTAGGCCCATAATCCTAGGTGGTGACTCCAAACCCTTTTGCATGATCCTAATCCCCGTATGGGACGATCTCGAACCCTCGTCTTAATGAAAACATTTATACACCTACTAAATAGGCCTCCATGTATCTCTGAGCGGCGATACGGTTATGCAAGGCCTGCGATTAAGCATACATGACACATCCCTCCTTAAGAGAGAGAGAGAGAGAGAGAGAGAGAGAGAGAGAGAGAGGAAGGGACCAAATGCAAGTCTTTTCACCCCCCAAGGGGAGAGAATCTCCGGCCGCTACCATCAAAGTGGTGACTCCACTGGGGACATGTCAAGCTTCCGACACTAGATGCTACCATTAAATGCAAGAACATTTTCCACCACATCTGTTTGAAAACATGTTTGGCTAACCCTATATTTGTAATTATATTCGCTAACCGCATCATACATCGTGCTGGAAGTGAAATCATTTGGTGAGGGACTCCCTGTCATGCCTGCACCCTCAGGGAGGTCAGTGCATGTCATGGAGCGTACTCTGAGAGAAAATGATAGCCGCTTCCTGTACAAGGGTGTGGGGTATTGTTAAACGACAAGGATGTTCATATTTGTGTCAGTGTGAGGGTAGCGGCCAGAGATTCTCTTCCCCTTGGGGGGAAAGACTTGCATTTGGCCCTCTCTCCTCTCTTTCTCTTGTTTAGGGAGGGTTATATCATGTGTGCTTACCTACAGACCCCGCACCGTCATACCATTGCTTGGAGATACGTGGAGGCCTATTTCATAGGAGTGTAAAAGTCGTCACTGATACCGGAGTTTGATGAAGGTCCAATACAGGGGATTGGGATCATACTAAAAGGGTTGGAGTTACCACCTAGGATTATGGGCCTAGGAGCTGAGGGTCGGCCCAAAATTTGGTCTAGCCTAGAGATTTAGGATAAGTGTCAGGTTACAGAATTGGGAAGGTGTTAGGCACCCAATTTACCCTGTTCAACCAGTCTTCCTACTAGATGCTTAAGAACGAACATTTTCCATGATTATTCCTATTCCGCATGTATGGCTAAATTATCACACATATGTACATTAATTGAATTTAAATGATTATGTGCAATATAACAAGGTTAATATAAAGTCTACATTATGCTAATTTAGGTGAGAAATTATACATGAGCTTGACCCTTGTTTTGGGTTAAGAGGGGTGAGACCCCGATTAGTGCCGGCACGAACTATCTTTTGGATTCTCCTGGCTCAGGGGAAGATGGTCGTGATCTCCAACATTCTTTCTCGAGAGATATTTATTGGACAGAGTTCGAACTAAGAACGGTTACTTTCAGATTTTGACTTATGAATTGATTCGGCAGAGCTTCTGCTAGGGATGGGCTACTTTTGGATTTTGGCTGAGGTGGCACTCTGACAGGGCTTTCATTGGGAATAGGCTATGGGAGGGTTAAGCTGAGGTGGTACTTCGACAGAGCTTTCGTTGGGGGTAGGCTATGGGAGGGTTAGGCTGTGGGGGCACTTCGACAAAGCTTCCGCTGGGAATGGGCTGAAACGTAAATGGTTGAAGAACTTCGAAGGCCTAAAGAACACTTCGAAGATTCAAAGGAATCTTACGAAGATCTCTTCGAAGACTTAAAGAACCTCAAAAAGGGGGTGGGAGCCTAAGGGGGAGTTTTTTCCCATATGAAATCTCACTCAAAGAAGGCAAAGGATTGAAGAATTTCGAAGGCTCGAAGAACACTTCGGATCTTATGAAGATCTCTCCGAAGACTTGAAAAACCTCAAGGGGGGAAGGGGAGGAGAGAGGGTAGAGCTTCTCTACTATGGATGCTCCTAAGAGACTTGGGTGTTTATTGTGTGAAAAACCAAAGGGAGGGGGGTATTTATAGAATTGTTGGACCAATGGGGTGGAGGGTAAATTTCTTTGGCCAATGGGGGGAAAAGTAATTTTTTTGGGCCAATAAGGTAAAAAGATGCCTTTTGGACCAATAGGAGGCTATAGTGTAGGGTAAGCTAGCAGGGCAGTGTGGGGTACGCAGGTGGGTGAAGAGGGAATCCCTTATCCAAATCAATCACCAGAATGGGGATTTCGATCACCAGCAGGTGTCGGGGACTCGACGGAGGTGTTGGAGCCAAGGCAGGGGTGCTGGGGCTATGACAGGGGGGCTAGGGCTATGACAAGGGTGTTGGGGCAATGGTAGGGGTGTTGGGGCTATGGCAGGGGTGCTAGGGCTATGGCAGGGGCATTGGGGCTATGACACGGGCGCTGGGGCTATGGCGGGAGCGCTAGGGCTATAACAGGAGCGCTGGGCATGCAAGGCCGATAGAGCACGAAGCATGCAGGGTGGCAGAGTGCTTATGGGGTACATGCAGTGTTATCAATTCGGCCGAATAATTCATTCGGCCGAATAATTCGTGAATTATTCGGCCGAACCGAATTTTTCTGAATTTTATCAAAAATTCTGACAGAATCCGAATTAAAAATAAAATTCGGTAAAATTCACGATTTTTTCAAAAGCGAATATAAAACGCGAATAATTCAGACCGAATCCGAATTAAACCAAATTATTCGGTCCACTTAAATAGTATTTAAAAAAAAAAAAAAAAAACCTAATAAGCTTTTTTTACCGCTTTTTTGACCGAATCCTTAAATTAATCAACCGAATTATTCCGAATAATTCTCCGCCCGAATAATTCCCGAATCCGAATTTGCTAACTATGGGTACAGGCAAGGGTGCAGGCCATGCAGGGCTAGCAGGGTGCACACATGGCACGAGCAGGGGTGCAGGATATGTGGGGCAGGCAGAGTGCGGGGCATGCGAGGCGGGTAAAGTGCACGCGGGGTGCGGGCAGGGGTACGAGACATATGGGGCCAGCAAAGTGTGGGGCATACAGGACTGGCNCCCCCAAGGGGAGAGAATCTCCGGCCGCTACCATCAAAGTGGTGACTCCACTGGGGACATGTCAAGCTTCCGACACTAGATGCTACCATTAAATGCAAGAACATTTTCCACCACATCTGTTTGAAAACATGTTTGGCTAACCCTATATTTGTAATTATATTCGCTAACCGCATCATGCATCGTGCTGGAAGTGAAATCATTTGGTGAGGGACTCCCTGTCATGCCTGCACCCTCGGGGAGGTCAGTGCATGTCATGGAGCATACTTTGAGAGCAAATGATAGCCGCTTCCTGTACAAGGGTGTGGGGTATTGTTAAATGACAAGGATGTTCATATTTGTGTCAGTGTGAGGGTAGCGGCCAGAGATTCTCTTCCCCTGGGGGGAAAGACTTGCATTTGGCCCTCTCTCCTGTCTTTCTCTTGTTTAGGGAGGGTTATATCATGTGTGCTTACCCACAGGCCCCGCACCGTCATACCATTGCTTGGAGATACGTGGAGGCCTATTTCATAGGAGTGTAAAGGTCATCACTGAGACCGGAGTTTGATGAAGGTCCAATACAGGGGATTGGGATCATACTAAAAGGGTTGGAGTTACCACCTAGGATTATGGGCCTAGGAGTTGGGGGTGGGCCCAAAAGTTGGTCTAGTCTAGAGATTTAGGATAAGTGTCAGGTTACAGAATTGGAAAGGTGTTAGGCACCCAATTTGCCCTGTTCAACCAGTCTTCCTACTAGATGCTTAAGAACGAACATTTTCCATGATTATTCCTATTCCGCATGTATAGCTAAATTATCACACATATGTACATTAATTGAATTTAAGTGATTATGTACAATATAACAAGGTTAATATAAAGTCTACATTATGCTAATTTAGATGAGAAATTATACATGAGCTTGACCCTTGTTTTGGGTCAAGAGGGGTGAGACCCCGATTAGTGCCAGCACGAACTGTCTTTTGGATTCTCCTGGCTCAGGGGAAGATGGTCGTGATCTCCAACATTCTTTCTCGAGAGATATTTATTGGACAGAGTTCGAACTAAGAACGGTTACTTTCAGATTTTGACTTTTGAATTGATTCGGCAGAGCTTCTGCTAGGGATGGGCTACTTTTGGATTTTGGCTGAGGTGGCACTCTGACAGGGCTTTCATTGGGAATAGGCTATGGGAGGGTTAAGCTGAGGTGGTACTTCGACAGAGCTTTCGTTGGGGGTAGGCTATGGGAGGGGTTAGGCTGTGGGGGCACTTCGACAAAGCTTTCGCTGGGAATGGGCTGAAACCTAAATGGTTGAAGAACTTCGAAGGCCAAAAGAACACTTCGAAGATTCAAAGGAATCTTACGAAGATCTCTCCGAAGAATTAAAGAACCTCAAAAAGGGGGTGGGAGCCTAAGGGGGAGTTTTTTCCCATATGAAATCTCACTCAAAGAAGGCAAAGGATTGAAGAATTTCGAAGGCTCGAAGAACACTTCGGATCTTATGAAGATCTCTCCGAAGACTTGAAAAACCTCAAGGGGGGAAGGGGAGGAGAGAGGGTAGAGCTTCTCTACTATGGATGCTCCTAAGAGACTTGGGTGTTTATTGTGTGAAAAACCAAAGGGAGGGGGGTATTTATAGAATTTTTGGACCAATGGGGTGGAGGGTAAATTTCTTTGGCCAATGGGGGGAAAAGTAATTTTTTTGGGCCAATAAGGTAAAAAGATGCCTTTTGTACCAATAGGAGGCTACAGTGTAGGGTAAGCTAGCAGGGCAGTGTGGGGTATACAGGTGGGTGAAGAGGGAATCCCTTATCCAAATCAATTACCAGAATGGGGATTTCGATCACCAGTGGGTGTCGGGGACTCGACGGAGGTGTTGGAGCCAAGGCAGGGGTGCTGGGGCTATGACAGGGGGGTTAGGGCTATGACAAGGGTGCTGGGGCAATGGTAGGGGTGCTGGGGCAATGGTAGGGGTGTTACGGCTATGGCAGGGGTGCTAGGGCTATGGCAGGGGCATTGGGGCTATGACACGGGCGCTGGGGCTATGGCAGGAGCGCTAGGGCTATAATAGGAGCGCTGGGCATGCAAGGCCGATAGAGCACGAAGCATGCAGGGTTGGCAGAGTGCTTATGGGGTACAGGCAAGGGTGCAGGCCATGCAGGGCTAGTAGGGTGCACACATGGCACGAGCAGGGGTGCAGGATATGTGGGGCAGGCAGAGTGCGGGGCATGCGGGGCATGCGGGGCGGGTAAAGTGCACGCGGGGTGCGGGCAGGGGTACGAGACATATGGGGCCAGCAAAGTGTGGGGCATACAGGACTGGCAGAGTGCACACGGGGTTTAGGTACTCAAGGCGAGGAGTGGGAACTCGCATAGGCAAGGTTTGGGCACTCAAGGCAAGGTGTGGGGGCTCGCATGGGTAGGGTTTGGGCACTCAAACCAAGGCATGGGGGCTTGTATGGGCTGGGTTTGGGTGCTAATGGCATGGTATGGGTGCTTGCATGGGCAGGGTTTGGGCACTCATGGCATGGTGTGGGTGCTTGTATGGGCGGGGTTCGGGTGTTCATGGAGTAACTTCTAGGAATGATTGCGGGAGATCTAATGGTCCGATTTTGATGTACCATATATCATTGGAATCATGATTCCGAGTATTATGGATCCATATAGTCACCTAGGACCGAATTCCTTCGTATATGAAACGTCATAATTGGACCCTTCTTTTCTCTTGCACAGGGTTTTTGAGATTTTGGGTGGGTATGGAATATTTTCGGGTCGGATTACCTCAATTAATTGTTATCTCTATCGATCAAAAGTAAGAATTTGTGTCCAAGATCCATAGTTCATCATAGTCGGAGGAAGGTGACAAAATTGGGTGTCTACAGAATGCCCCTCTTTGGCCGAGGCCTGTGCCAATAGCCAAAGGGCAAAGAAAAAAATGACCACATTTTGTCACTTGGAGCATGTACTGTCGTCATCTTGCTCATCAATGACGGAGTCAAAAATGCAATAAGTAATATCCCTTAACTACTTTATTTTTAAGACTTACCCGGGCTACCGATTGTAGGAAAGAAATTCACTGCTTTTCCAATCCTACAAAAGACGTTAGTACTTTGATCTTTGACTTTTCCTAGGTCGGGCTTTCATGTGCCTGCTTAGGGAATTTAGTCTCTAGGCTGGGTCTTTTGAACCAATCTGGGCTATCTAGGATTACGGATTACAAGAAAGAAATTCATTGCTCTTTTAATCTTGCAAAAGATAAAAATATTTGATTCTTGGGTTTTCCTTGGCCAGAGATCCATGTGCCGGCTTAGGGAATTTGGTCTCCAAGCTGGGTCTTTTGAACCAATTTGGGCTATTTGGGATCGTCGATTATAAGAATGATTGAGGTAATCTAACCCAAAAATATTCCATACGCACCCAAAATCTCGAAAACCCTATGCGAGAGAAAAGAAGGGTCCAATTATAATGTTTCATATACGAAGGAATTCAGTCATAGGTGACCATATAGATGCATAGTACTCGAAATCATGATTTCAATGACATATGGTACGTCAAAATCGGACTATCGGATCTCCCGCAATCATTCCCAGAAGTTATACCATGAGTACCCAAACCCAGCCTATGCAAACACCCATACCATGCCATAAGCGCCCAAACCCCACCCATGCAAGCACCCACACCATGCCATGAGCACCCACGGCCTATCCGCAAGCATCCCCTTGCCCTGTGCACCCACGGCCAGCCTTACACGCACCCTACCTACCTCGCATGCCTCCTGCACCCCTGCCAGCTCCCTATAGGCACTTTACCCACCTCGTGCACCCTGTATACCCCGCACCCAATGCCCAACACCCCTGATCAGCCTCCAACGCCCCTGACCTACCTCTGGTGCCCTTGACCTATCTCCAGCACCCATAACTAGTGCCCCAGCACCCTCATCGGCAATCGAAATCCCCATTTCCATGACCGATTTGAGAAGGGATCCTCTCTTCACCCGCTTGTCCACTCTACACTGCCCCACTAACGTATTCTACACTGTAAGCTCCTATTAGCCCAAAAAGGCATCTTTTACCTTATTGGCCCAAAAAAAAAATACTTTTCCCCCCATTGGCCAAAGAAATTTACCCTCCACCCGATTGGTCCAAAATTTCACACTTTCACCCCATTGGCTTAGAAAAATCACTTTTTCACCGCATTGCTTGAGGAAATTCCTCTTCCCTCCCCATTGGTTCAAAAATTTTATAAATACCCCCCTCTCCCTTTGGCTTTACATAAAAAAATGCACTCAAGCCTCTTAGGAGCATCCATAGTAGAGAAGCTCTGCCCTCTCTCCTCCCCTTCCCCCCTTGAAGTTTTTCAAGCCTTCGGAGAGATCTTCATAAGATCCGAAGTGTTCTTCGAATCTTCAAAGTACTCTTCGGGCCTTCGAAGTTCTTTAATCCTTTGTCTTCTTTGAGTGAGATTTTGATTAGGAAAAGTTTTCCCTTACTCTCCCACCCCCTCTTGAGGTTCTTCAAGTCTTCAGAGAGATCTTCATAAGATTCCTTCAAATCTTCGAAGTATTCTTTGGGCCTTCGAAGTTCTTCAACCATTTAGGTCTTAGCCCATTCCTAGCAGAAGCTCTGTCAGAGTGCCACCTTAGCCTAGCCCTCTTATAACCTATCCCCAGCAGAAGCTCTGTCGGAGTGCCACCTCAGCCTAGCCCTCCCATAGCCTATTCCCAGCGAAAGCTCTACTGGAGGACCACCTATTCCCATAGCCTATTCCCAGCGAAAGCTCTACTGGAGGACCACCTTAACCCAGCCCTCCCATAGCCTATTTCCAGCAGAAGCTCTACTGGAGTACCACCTCAACCTAAACCTCCCATAACATGTCCCTAGTGGAAGCTCTGTTGGAGTGCTACCTCAACCAAAATCTAGAGGTAGCCCATCCTTAGCGGAAGCTCTACCAAATTAATACCGCAGTCAAAATATGAAAATAACCGTTCCTAGTCGAAACTCTGTCCAATCAACATCTCTCGAGAAAGGAAGTTGGAGGTCAATACCATCTTCCCCTAAGCCAAGAGAATCCAAAAGACAGTTCATGCTGGCACTAATCAGGGTCCCACCCCTCTTGACCCGAAACAGGGGTCAAGCTCAGGTATAATTTCTCACCCAAATTAGAATAATGTAGACTTTATATTGACCTTGTTATAGTGTACATAATCATTTAAATTTAGTTAATGTACATATGTGTGATAATGTAGCCATACATGCGAAATAGGAATAATCGTGGAAAATGTTCGTTCTTAATCATCTAGTAGGGAGATCGGTTGAACTAAGTAGATTGGATGCCTAATACCTTCTCAATTCTATAACCTGATACGTACCCTAAATCTTTGGGCTAGACTAACTTTCGGGCCCTTTTCTCAGGAATCGGGCCCACTCCCAGGTCCTAGGCCCATAATCCTAGGTGGCGACTCCAACCCTTTTTGTATGATCCCAATCCCAATCCCCCATATTGGACCATCATCAAACCCCCATTTTAGTGATGACCTTTGCACCCCTGCAAAATAGGCCTCCACATATCTCTGAGAGGTGGTACAATGTGCGAGGCCCACAGGTAAAGCACACATAACACACCCTTCCTAAGAAAGAGAAAGAGAGGAAGAGGGCTGAATGCAAGTCTTCCCCCCCCCCCC
>NC_056570.1:14788192-14795672 GCF_013358625.1 Macadamia integrifolia
CCCCCCCCCCCCAAAAAAATCAGGGGAAGAAGGTCTTTCTCCGGCCGCTACCCTCACATCAAGAAAGGACCCTAAACCCATAGTTGAAGAATTGACTGATGAGTTACTCAAAGCAATTATGGCCTGCGCAGTTGGGGAGCAAATCAAGGATGATGCTTGCTTGATCCACATAATGAATGATACAGAGGGGGAGTCCGATTACGAGGACCTTGATGATTTTGATGACACAGATGTTGACCTAGTGTGTGCAATAAACGGAGATGACTTGGTGACAGATCCCACTGATGCCATTTACCCAACATTATCTATCTAGGTAGAGGTAGAATGGCTAAATGAGGATAAGGATGAAGAAGTTAATTCTGAAGTGGCTATGGAAGAACGACTGGATGAAATGATAGCATTCTTCAGGATGATGGAAGATGGAAGATCACCTGGATGAAACCAACGAAATATTGGGTAAATTAGCTATCAGTGAGGACCACTATGAAGAACAGGTGAAGTTCCTTCAGGAAGTGGGAAAGAACGACACGCTAGAAGAGGCAATAGATGCTGGACTCTAGCGTCTCTTCAATGTGGTATAGAAGGTATAAGCTCGAGCTCAAGACATTTGTGAAGGACCTCGATGTCCTACCCTCAGTCAAAAGAAGGAACATACAGACCCCGTAAAGGAAGATGTCCCTATGGTGGAGATCATTACCATTATTGAGAGTGATGAACCTATAGAGTATTCCACTAAAATCATCATCGAAAAGCCCGTGAGTATAATGAAGACATGGAGCGGGAGGGAGCTCAAGAATAAAACATTGGTGGTGGAGCAACCCAAAACAAATGTGGCAACAGAGAAGTGTTTTAGTACAGAACCAAAAAATCCTGTCTTGACGTAGCTCAAGAAGGTTTGAGCCAATATTTCCATTTGGAGTTTGTTGATGGCTTCCCTGTTCCACAAAAAAGTCGTACTTAAGTTTTTTTTTCCAATGTATATGTTCTTATTGAGATTGACCCAATGCAGCTCTCACAATAGTAGGGGCAACATCTATAGTGTAGTCCTTGATGTTCTCCGATACCGAATTACCTATCCAGGGGGTTAAACACAACTAGGCTTTGCATATAATCGTTAAGTGCCACGACAAGGTTGTACCTCATGTTTTGATTGATAATTGGTCTGCCTTGAATGTTCTACCATTAAGTTCAACTTCGAGTATTGGTCTAGATATAGAAAGGGCAAGGCGGTATCTTCCAACTTGCATCTGAATTTGAAGTTCATACACGAAGAAAAGGTGATAACCGTGTCAGGGGATCCAAAATTAGTCAACACTAGCCAATATTGAGAAAGGAGGGGAGCATGAAGAAGAGATCTGCCTAAGTGGGTTCGAGATAGAAGGTACATGTGCTTTCCTTACCAAAGAGGCAACCGAAGGAAATGTTCCAGCAGACTATGAGACCATTTGGAGTCCATCAGTGGGCCGTATAATGAAGAAAATGCAGTACTTCCTGGGTATGGGGCTAGGTATGTATCACCAAGGCGTGTCCGAGTTCCCCATTGCCATTGAAGCCAAAGGAAGAGAAGGATTGGGGTACAAGGGTCTTGAGTAAGAAGCATGCAATAAGAAGCCAATCGCAACATATTACCCTACCCTCAATGGGAATTTTGTGAAGGAAGGGGAGGATTTCCCATTCTATAGAACCATGGTTTGACAATGTAATGGCATGTATTCAACTAGGGTTTAAGATAATCTTCCAAGAGGAGTTTGATTGGATCCACCATGAGTTGGAGCAACTTCAGTTCCTAGAGAAGAATGACAAATCTTTGATATATCAGGGATCTTAATGATTGAGGAAGAAGACTACCCTCTTAGTCCCACTATGTTGATCCAGTTCAAAAGGCCAATTAACCCTTGGATCATGCTGAAAAGAGAATGGGAGAAGAAGGTGAGATTAGTGTGATGTTTGCATCTGTCGGCAGACATGAAGAGGCACATTTGCTCATTCTTCCAAGAGATGTGTGCAAAAGAGTTACATAAATTGAAGCCTAGGCCACTCCACGGAGAAAGCATCTATGATGGGGAAAGGAGAGCTAGAAGGATGAGGGTTTGTGTGTATTGTGCCAAGACCAATTGCAACGGAATAGTTAGAGACAATGGGCTAAGATGTGACCGTGAGGCAAGGATGATCTTAAGAAGCCGCCTAGAGAAGCTGGAATTCATCAACAATGGTCTGAGTAGCCTCAATCCAGGATCATCTCTTGAAAGACTCGGTATAGGATACCCGAAGATTTACCAGATCCTTTTGGTGGATATAAAACTCTAGGAACTGGAAGTAGCAGTCATTATCACAGAAGAAGAAGAGGGTCTGTTGCCGCATTTGCTGATTTATGGAGCCAATGGGCCACTACTAAATTGGACCAATGTCGGGGATAGCTTTAAGTTTACTTACCCAACAGCCATCTGGGCTGGACATCACAAAAAAAAGCATTGAGTCTATCATTGAGTCTTTTGATGTCATTCCTTTTCCTATGAATAATAAATTTAATTTCATGTACTCTTGAGTATGCCATTCCTCTTTCCAATATTAATGAAACTCTTGATTCTAAGTATGACTTGCCTCCATTTTTTTATGATGATCTTAATGAATATCATAATTTAATAAAACAATGCTAGCCTAAAAAAGCCCAACCCATCTACTCGGGTCATTAATTTGGGAATAGACTAATGCCCTCGAGAGGTTAAAATTGGTGCAACCATAAACGATGAAGAAGCAGCTCAGATAACAAGTCTTCTTAAGGAATTCATGGAAGTATTCACTTATTCCTACAAGGACATGCTTGGGATTGATCCAAGTATTGTGCAGCATCATTTTCCAACATACCCTAATGGAAGGCCTGTCAAGCAGAAGCCTAAAAGAATGCATCCAGAATGGAGTGAGGAAATCAAGGAAGAAGTAATGAAGTAGTAGAATGCTGGTTTCTTACAAATTGTGGAATATCCCCAATGGTTGGCTAATGTTGTTCCAGTACCCAAGAAATATGGGAAGGCACAGATGTCCATAGATTTCTGGGATCTCAACAAGGTGAGAATGAAAGATGATTTCCCGTTGCCACATATTGATGTGCTTGTTGACAACATGGCAAAGCATGCCTTGCTATGTTTTATGGATGGTTTCTCAAGGTACAACTAGATAAGCATGTATCCTGAGGATAAGGAGAAAACAGCTTTCACCTCTCCATGGGGGAGCTATTATCATAAGGTAATGCTGTTTGGGCTGACGAATGCTGGGGCAACCTATCAAAGAGCAGCCACCGCTATCCTCCATGATATAATGCACAAGGAAGTGGAGGTCTATGTTGATGATAAGATACTAAAGTCTGTAGACCAACAAGGGCATGTCCCCGCCTTGAGGAAATTCTTTGAAAGAATAAAGAAGTACCAGTTAAGGCTGAACACCAAAAATGTGTATTTGGCGTAACGGCTGGAAAGTTGTTGGGATTCCTAGTAAGTGAAAGGGGCATTGAAGTTGACCCTGTTAAGATCAAGGAAATCTAAGAAATTCCTACAGTTCATACAATAAAGGAAATACAAGGGTTCCTCGGTCGGTTTATATCTCGGCTGACTACTATATGCGAGCTGGATTTTAAGCTATTGAAGAAATACCAGCCTAAGCAATGGAACGATCAATGTCAACAAGCATTTGACAAAATAAAGGAGTACTTGACAAACCCATCGGTGTTGGTACCACCCCTTGTTGGAGAACCTCTTTTGTTATTCCGGTTAGTTGGAGAAAATTCCATGTGATCATTATTAGCTCAAAAGGAGAAAGAGAGTGGGGCAAAACAGTCCATATATTACTTGAGTAAAAAAATTCCTGGAATATAAAACACGGTATACACCTCTGGAGAAGACCTGTACTACACTGGTTTGGGTAACAAGAAGGTTGAGACATTATATGGTGGCATATCTGGTCCGACTGATTTCAAGGATGGATCCAATCAAATATCTCTTTGAGAAGCCAGCTTTGACAGGATGAACAGCTCGGTGGTTGTTGTTGTTGTCTGAGTTTGGCATCACCTTCCAAAAGTCCATTAAGGGGCATATAGTTGCAAATCATTTGGCTCCTCACCCCACAGAAGGTGAAAGAATGTTAGATGATGCTTTTTCAGATGAAGAGATAGTCATAGCTGAAGAAGAAACCATCAATGAATGGCAGTTGTACTTCAATGGGGCATCCAAGCAAAAAGGATGTGGTGCGGGAATACTCCCAATGACTCCCGATGGGTTATACCTACCCTCATCTCTCTGTCTTGATTTCTCCTGCACTAGTAACATTGCTGAGTATGAGGCATGTGCATTAGGATTGGAAATAACATTAACCATAGGGGTAAAGAAGATCAAGGTATACAGTGACTTAGCCATCATCATTTGCCAAACTCAAGGAAAGTAGAGAACCAAAGATGAAAAGTTGAACCCATACTAGGAACACTTGGAAGAAGTGGTCAAGCATTTTTGAAAAGATTTCTTTTGAGTACTTTCAAAGAGACAACAACCAATTTGCAAATGCCCTTGCCACATTGGCATCTATGGTGGAGTGCAATCCCATTGTAAGGGTTTGACGATTCATGGTAGAAGGAAGAAACAAGCCTATATATCAGGATGCTATGAATGCCCTCATAGTAGATGGAAGATCATGATTTATGCCTATAATTGACTATATCAGGGAAAGAAAGTACCTAGCGAAAGCCACAGAAGGAGAAAAGAAGTTCTTGAGAAAATATGCCACCTAGTTTATCCTGCTAGGAAATTTACTATACAAGAGGTCTTATGACGGGATACAGTTGCTTTGTGTAGGCGAGGAACAGGCAAAGACCATCATGGAAGAAATTTATCAGGGCCTTTGCTGACCTCACATGAATGCAAGGATGTTAGCAAAGAAGATTCCACGATTGGGATATTATTGGAATACAATGGAGGCAGACTATGTGGATTTCGTCAAGAAGTGCCACAAATGCCAGATCTTTGCCAACATTATACACATTCCACCTACAAAGTTGCACTAGCTCAGTTCCCCTTGGCCATTTTCTACTTGGGGCATCGACGTCATAGGGAAGATCCATCCCAAAGAATCCAATGGGCATGAGTTTATCTTGGTACCCATTGACTACTTCACCACATGGGTCAAAGCACAGTCATATTCAGTGCTTACAGCCGCCAAGGTGGCGAAATTCATCCAAGACAATATCATTTGCCGACACATTTTTTAGGCATGGCTAATAAGATTTGTGCAAACTTTGGTATCATGAGGCATAGTTCCACCACTTATAGGATACAGACTAATGGGGTAGTCAAGGTGGCCAACAAAAACATAAAGGTGATCATTCAGAAGATGGCAAAAACCCACAAGGATTGAGCAGATAAATTGACTTATGCCCTATGGGCATACCGGACTTCCATAGATCCTCTATAGGGGCAACTCCTTTGTCCTTGATGTATGGAATGGAAGTAGTGTTACCTATAGAAATCTAGGTGCCGTCACTCAGGGTACTCCTTGGCAGTCAGCTACCTAAAGGAGAGTGGGTAAAGACTCGGCATAATGATCTTAATTTCCTAAATGAGAAGCAGATGAAAGCCATGGACAACCTGAAAAAGCATCGACAAAGGATGGCTAGGGCCTTCAACTAGCATGTGAAGCCTCGCTAAATAGAGAAAGGTGAATTGGTTCTCAGAGAATAGAGGGCTCCTATTCATGACACAAGAGGGAAATTCAGACCAAACTGGAGTGGCCCGTTCACAGTCAAAGATATATTATCAAGGAAGGCCATAAGACTCATGGATCTCGATGGAGAAGAAGTGCTAGGACTTGTTAATATGGATCAACTCAAGAAATATTATGTTTAAGGTGAAGCACCCAAACTACATCAGAACTAATTCCTCACAAAGGATACATAGACAACACGATATATTCGAGTGCAGTCTCAATAACCTCAAGAGAGAGAGAGAGAGAGAGAGAGAGAGAGAAGGGGCAAAGGATTCCCGAATTAATGGCCAGGGTATCTACAAGATCATCTTTGCTTTAATTCCCCAAGAATCGCTATTCGACAATTGATCATTAGGTCACTTTCTTCCACCTGTGATCCTTCAAATCTCTTGCAGATTTCAACCTTGTCAAGAATTGCCATCCGACATCAGTTATCAAGGCTAGTTCATTCCCACCCTTGATAAGATAGTCTCGATGCAATAAATAGAGTGATAAATGTCTTGTTAAGTCTTGGATGTGAGTATTAATGAAGTTATTTCTAACCCATTAGGACAATTACAGGAAACATTAGCTTGGGCTCTCTGGATGAGACATTGCAGAAGTGGATGTTAAAGATAGGCAGTGAAGAGCCAGACTTGCTACAATCTTTGAATATGCAAGTATTGAGTTGGATGCATGAAATTACATTACGGATTGCTACAGTAGATACCTCAGTGCTGAGATACAGAGCTTCATGTGTTTTGTTTTGGTACAGTAAAGATGTGCCCCACTATAGAGGAGTTTAGAGCTTGTCTGCTTCCCCCTCCCATGGGAAGGTTATTTCACCCTTCATTGAAGTCAGATACTTAGACGAGATCCGAGATTTCTTTGGATGGAGTAAGGAAGAAGTGGTACAGTTTGTGAGCTATGGTAAGGTAGACATTTTGAAAGTGTCAAGAACATTCAGCGCATACCCACTGCAAGATGGAATTCACCACCAGCATTGGGTTAATGCCTATATTTTCTGCATGATAGCACAATACCTCCTATGCACACCTAAGCAAGGGGCACGTCCCGTCATTATGGAAGTTGTGAAACAGCTGAAGGAAGGATGTGACTTAGTGATTTGATGAGATGAACTTCAAAAGCAAGTTGGGGCAAATTATTATATCGGATGTCCAGCCATCTTCTAGCTTTGGTTACAACTTTTGAAGCCCTTGGGAGGTAAACAATTGAAGGTAATGCACTACCAAGACAAAAGAGAAATTTTGAGGTTTGGAGCCATCACTAACTGGGCAAAGTACCTACAGGGAAAGACCCGAGAAACCATAAACTGGGACTACCACTGGTGGCCTCAAGCTAACTTTTTGTTGAAGACCCCTGGTTGCAACTACACCAAATTAATGGGCCTAGCCCACATTTCATTTATCTCCCCTCATACATTATGCAACAGTATCGACTTCCCCAAGGAGAACCTGAGGAGATCAAAAGTTTCTACCCACCACAAGAGTTAACGACCCACATTATTGATCTACTTGTTAGGGTTTGGCAAATGTAAGAGGGCTTGACCTTGTGACTTATATTGAAAAATTTTTATTAGACAAAGGTTGTGTTAATTTGGTTCACTCTAATCTTAGTCACACACGGCCACATGGAATCAAGAGGTAAAGAGTTGTGCATTATCCACAGAGATAACTTGACAATAAAATGTAATTAAATAACATCATCTTGCATTGTTCCAACTAGAAAGACAAAA
>NC_056570.1:14795692-14806499 GCF_013358625.1 Macadamia integrifolia
AAAAATAATAATAATAATAATAATAATAATAATAATAATAATAAAAAAGGATGGTTCCCTCACTCAGGTGTTGGGCATGTAAGACCATCTATGGAAATCATGAACATTGTTCGACTATTGGCAATCATAATACATAGTTTGGCCCAATTACCTTTTGGCTCGTTTGGTTTTACGGTTTAATTGAATCGGGATGCCATTGGATGGCCTAATTACCCTTTTTGGCTCATTTGGTTTACCGGTTTGATTGAATCGGGATTAATTACCTTGGCTCGTTTGGCTCACCGGTTTGATTGAATCGAGACGCCATTGGATGGCCCAACTACATTTTGGCTCATTTGGTTTATCGGTTTGATTGAATTAGGATGCCATTGGATGGCCCAATTACCTTGGCTCTTTTGGCTCACCGGTTTGAATGCCATTGGATGGCCCAATTACCTTGGCTTGTTTGGCTTACCAGTTTGATTGAATCGGGATGCCATTGGATGGTTCAATTACCCTTTGGCTCGTTTGGCTTACCGATTTGATTGAATCGGGATGTCATTGGATGGCCTAGATACCCCTTTTTGGCTCATTTGGTGTACTGGTTTGAATTAATTGGAATACCACTAGATGACCTGTTATAGGTTAAATTATTATGTGCTAACATCTTAGCAGGTCAGAACAAGAAATGTTGTGCTACCACACAGGTAAGTTTCGAACCTCTCAATTTAAAATTCCTAGAAAGGATCATATTAATTTCTTGTTTCATCGATAATTTAATCAATTTGTGAAGTTTACCAATGGATTAATCGTCCTGTTTACGCATTTGCACCTCTACCATCACTGAGCACGATGGCGACAATACATGCTCATGGTGACAAAATTTGGGGAGTTCTTTTCTTTGCCCTTCGACCTTGGCACAGGCCTCGGCTAAAGAGGGGCATTTTGTAGACGCCCAATTTTGTCACCCACCTAGGCCGTGATGACGTACATGGAATGACCAAGGTTCTTGCTTCACATTAGAAGGGAATCTAGGCCTTTGGTGACGATCCAGATGATGGTAGTAACTCGAAAATCAACACGAAACCTAATCTAATCTCAATCCTGGAAGTGGCCCAAAACCCTAATAGAGCCTGAAACCCTAATCCGGCCTCGGGGACAGTTTCGGGCCCGATCTTGTGGCATGCGATTTGAACATGTTATATATTGATGAACTGGTTTTAAGTACTCCCCGATGGTGCGGGAATGGCATGAACAAGGATTGCAGGAAGCCCCCCAACTGGCAAATGTGTAAAGTCACCTCTTTGCTATTGTTGATCTTTTTCAAGCAAGCAAGAAGTTCAAAACCCATACCATTAGATAGTATTTAGAAAGATGATTTCGACGATATATCACATGCGAAAATCGGACCACCAGATCTCCCAGAATCAGCCCCAAAAGTTGAAACGGGAATCAATCAGCCTAATTTGACCCAATTTGACTCGGACCCATTGGGACCGAAGCTTAGAGAGCTACAGAAGACCTAGATTCCTCAAAGGAGAGGAGCAAAAAGCCGAGGTCAGCCCCGTCTGAGCCAAGGATCCTCATCAGAGCCTCCAAACATCAACTGGGATCCATCCTCTCTTGAACTAGAATAGGGGTCAAGGTCAGATATATCTTTTAATAGAGTAGGAATAATGTAGATTCTCATTCAAGTAGCGTGTACAATATTAAAAATTAATATTTAGTCATGCATTTGGGTTAGGAACTAAGAAAGGGGAATACTCAAAAACCACCATCTAATAGGAAGACTAGTTCAACCAGGTGAAGTGGGTGCCTAACACCTTCCCAACGTCATAACCTGGCACTTACCCTAATCTCCAGACCAGACTGAGTTAATCTTGGGTCTGTCTCAATGGATCGAGCCCACATCCCGAGTCCTAGGCCCTAACCCTAAGTGGCGGTTCCAAATTTTATTTATTAGAAGATACCTAAGGCAATAGTCTCGCGAAATAGGCCCCCCACGTGTCTTCGGGCGAGGACTGGGAGGCACGGAGGCCTACGGGAGTGAGGCTTTGACCACCCCCTCCACAAGTTCCTCCTCAATCATCCCCCTTTATTAAAACCTGACCTTGTTTAATAATGACATAGTCTAGTTTGGGTCTATGAATGGTTTTAGGCACTCAAAAGTCTCAAACACTTAAATAAGTCCAAAATTAGTATACAAATAATTGAATATATAAGTCTTAGCATACAAATAATCAATCATCCATTTGAAGTATATACTCAAATAAATCCAAAATCCTAAATTAGTTATTAACTAACTTTGTAAGTAAATATACATCATAAATTAGTCCTAGTAGTTTTGGTTTCACCAAAACCATCCCCTTTAATAATCGGTTTAGGGATGATTCTAAGTTCTGGTCTCAAATTGACACCCTAATTTTAGATTTAGGGGTGTCCAAAATGGGATTGGATCGATTCAACCTATTGAAAACTGATATTGAACTAGATTAACCAATCGAACTCCTTGTTGGTTCAGTATCGATATCGACCAATGAAATCATCAAAAACCAATTGTTTAGAACAAAACCAGAAAAAAAAAATAAAAAATCGGGGGTAACTGGATAAAACTGAAATAAATTAATATGCTTTTACATTTTTTTCTTTTCTTTTCTTATAGAGGAAATTAACTCTCCTCCCCTGTACTAGGCCCTAATAGCACTTTCCCCCCACGTATTTTCATTAATATCAATCCCCTTCCCTTTAATTTGATGATTTTTTCAATTGTACCCCTTTCATTAGATAGCCCTGTTAAGTGATGACCTCATCCTTAAATCATTACATTTCATATCAAAAGTACTCTTCCCACACGAAACAAGCTAGAGCCCTAAAAAAGGCTGAAACTCGCCCCTTTCGTTAGCGAACAAAGGTCTGAAATAGAAGCCCCTTCTTCATTGCTGTGGTTTTGTGCATAGCCGCTGGCTGGGCTCCGCCGACGTTGTGCTTCGCCACCGCTCGTTCACTTCACATCAATTTTGTGCCCTTATGCTTCGCCGCTGCTGTGCTCTTGTGCTTCGCCGACCCCCTTGGGACTGTTGTGTTGAACCAACTTCTAACTTCAAAACCATGATTGATCTTCTGATAGACGTGAAGCATGTCATCATGGTAGAATCAAGATTCATCCGGCGTATTAAATAAGCATGAATCAAGAATCTATAGAAGATCTCAATCGGTTAATCTCTCTTTACTCAACACAAGTACCTTAAGAGTAAACCCCTTCTGATCTCCATCTTCTCTCACTGAATCCCTTATCTTCTCTGCAATCTCCATGGCTTTCCTCTTGATCTCTTCCCCTTTTCCTTCTTTACTCACCACCATCTTAACAACCCTCTCCATCTCTTCCCTCCCAACCCAACGATCCACTCCCCTAGTCAACACCACACACACTCCCATCTCCTCTTCCATCATCTTCGAATTGCAAGCCAGTTCTGCTACTATTGACCACCCTATAATGGGCACCCCTTGGCTCAAGCTCTCCAACACCGAATTCCATCCACAGTGACTCAGAAAAGCTCCTGTCGATCCATGTGACAGAATCTCCAACTGAGGTGCCCATTTATGCACTACAAGACCTTGATTTCTCTTTCACATTCACTCTTCAAACCCTTGTGGTAACCACTCTGCTCTGAACTCAACTTTATTGTCGAACCCAATCGGAGGCCTCACGGCCTAGATAAACGGCTTCCCACTAAGCTCCAAACCCATTGCAAGTTTCATCATTTGGGTAGAGCTAATTGCGTTTTGAGACCCAAATGAGATGTACAAAATTGAATTTTGGTGCATGAGAATTCAACCAGTTAACACAGTTTTCATCATCCAAAGGAGACGACGACGATGAAGAAAAACGATTGAGCAGTGATAAAGGACGGAAAGGCCCAATAGTCCACATAGGGAGTCCTATGTTCTTTCTCAATGCATCAAGCCCCATAGGTTAGATCTCTCCTACAGTGTTACAAAGCATCCCATTAGAGCCCAAAAAGAGTGAAAACTATTTATGGTTTAATCACGAGAGTAGTACCAAAGATGAAGAAAAGATAAAAAATACATGTAGATGACACAAGGGTAAAGAGATCTTGTTACAGGCCATTTTAATACAGTTAGTTTTTAATGGGATGATTAAAAGAATCTTCAAACTAGAGGGAGGGGATTGGTATTTATGAAAGTACATGGAAGAAAAGTGCTATTAGGACATAATACAGGAGAGGGGAGTGTAATTTCCTCTTTATTTTATATGGAAAACTAAATCTGATAGAGACCTTTAAAAGAAATCGATTATGTGAAACCACCTAGACCGATAGCTATCGATTTCGGTTGGTCTTTTGTAGATTGAACACCATCTTGGCCCGGTTTCAATGTGACCCAAAAAAACCCAGAACCGGTTCAAAGACTCTGAACTGAACAGGGTATATTTATGTAGTGGTGGTTAAGAAGCCACCGAAGCCTTGGAATAAAAATAGGTGTGAAGGCCAAAAAGGGAAAATGAAAAAGTAGAAACCACAGATGTAGAAAGGAAAACCCGGCCAACCCTCTCCTTGTTTTTTAAAGGGTCCATAGGAAAGGGCGGGCAGACTAGCAGCTGTGATCAGAGGTCGTTAAGAGAGGTTACTGGTCAGAGAGAGATAGAGGAAGAGAAGGTTAAAAGAAGAGGGATAGGGTTGAGAGAGAGACGGTTCTCAGAGACTCAACTAGCGCACGATCTAGGGTTTCATAAAGGTAATCAATGCATCCACAATTCGGCCTTTTGATTCTAATACTGTTGAAGCAGAATGCTGGGTAGGCCGATCTAGGACAATGTTCATCGGGTCGATCTCCATTATCGATTTGTTGAAGAGAATGAAATGATAGTGTCGGTACTTGTCTATTTCTAATTTATGGTCGTTTAAGTGTTTGAGATTGATTCATGTCGATCGAATTTGTTGTATATATATCTTTACTGTTGGGATATCAATAAACAATTGTGGGCAACTTCGCTTTTTTTTTTTCCTGAATCTCTTTTTATTTTTTCATTTTTGGGATAGGTAGGCCCCCAAGGAGAGTTGAACTCGTGATCTCTTAATTGTGCGGTGTTGGTCCTTGTCAACTGAACTACCCCTTGGGGTTCCTGGATCTTGTCTCGGGGGGGGGGGGCTTTTCCTGTGAAAGTTCTTCTATGTCATGATTCTTATTGATCTGCTTTGGTTGGTCTTCGTTCTAGATCTGGATTTGCTAGACTCTAGGTTATTGGGTTGTGTTATGTGCTTGCATTTTGTCTGGCACCATTGTCAAATGAGGTTTTCGTTTTGGCGGGTTTTCTTGTTCAACCATTCATGCTTTGCAATTACAAATGGTACATCTATAGTGGTGAGTTGTGGTGAATTAATAGTTGTTGGTAGCTCTTCTATAGAAAAAGTTTTTTTATGAATCTCTTACTTCCTTTGACGGTATGAAAACTATCTCCACTTATATCCAAAATCCCCCTGCTTCAAAAAATAAATAAACCACAAATAAGAGGAAAAAGTTTTGTCCAAGTAGTTATTCTTTATCTGCATTTCTTTTTTTTTTTTGGTATGAATATTTTTTCATGTAAGCTATTTTACACTGGTTTTTGTTGCCATATTTCACTTATCCTTCCTTAAGGAGATTATATAATTAACTTGGATGAATTTGATTAACTGACAAGAAGAAAAAGAATAAAAAGGAGAGAAAAAAAAGACTTGATTGAATTTTTATATGATATGATTTATTTTTTCCCCCTGTGTTCATACCTTATTATCTCACATCGGCAATAACACGACCAAAAAAAATTGTGGACTCGAAATGTAGAGCAGTTTGGTTATTGGACATTTCTGTTTTGTTTTTGTTCAATTTAAGAATATCGGTTTCTTAGGACAAATTAAGATCTTGGATGAACTAATCCTCATACTAAAAGCTAGTGCTCTTTTGGATTTTACGTAAGATGTTTATAGCAGTTTCCACATAGGGAAAAATCTTATGGCATTGTTATGTAACTGATGTGGTAAACCCATGAAAACCAGAATCGCAGTGAACCTATGTCTGAGGAATATGGCAGAAAACTTGAAGTGAGTAGAACTCACAAACTATTAACCTGATGAAGCTGAAACTAATATATCCTAGAGGCCCTATGGGGTTGAATACGTGACAAAGAAAAATCAATGTGAGTTAAGGGTCGGATGGGCAGAAACTTGCAAGGACAGAAAATATAAAGTCTAGAAAACAGCAAAGTAGCAAGTTAAGAAAACTAATATAATTCATGATCTAACCGTTTGATGAACACCTTATTTAGGTCGATGGAAGTAGGATAGTAGGAGAATAACATAGTTTAATTTCAGTCCAAATTGATTGTCAGCTTCTCAGAATCTGTCGACTGAAGATTAGACTATGTTATTGTCTAACAGTAAAACACAGACATATGAACAGTGCTGGAAAAGTAACAGAACCTAAAGAGAACTTAGATAACATTGTTGGGAATTAATTTTTTTCGCTAAAGGAACAGAAAATTTTATTGAAAATCAAAAAAGAGAATACATCATGAAAGCGATGATTGGAAATTCCACACCTTCGGCATTGCCATTTGCAGGGAAGGACTGATCATAAATAATAAAATCTGAAACGGGGCTTGGACACAACATCATGCATCATCTCGTCCTTGATGTGAGAAGGGAAAGAAGAAACATTTCCCGAGTAGTTGTTTTTGGCTGCGTGCTTTGCGAGGAAATCTGCAATGCCATTTCCTTCCCTGAAGCAATGGGTGATTTTCCACTCGATGGTGGAAAGAAAATAAGCAATGCCGATCCATTCTTGCATCACGAACCAAGGAATGCGATTCCCCTGAACTACCATGACTACAACTTCTGTATCAGACTCAATCCAAAGCCTTTGGAAAGCTAGTGATCTAGCTTTGTATAGCCCTTCCATCAACCCGTGGAATTCAGCGTAGAAATTATTTTGAATTCCCAGAGAAATGGAGAAAGCTTCAATAGATCGACCAAAGCTGTCCCTGAATAGACCTCCTGCACCAACTCTACCAGGGTTACCCGACGAGAGCACCCATCAACATTGAGCTTGACCCATCCATTAGATAGTTTACATCAAAAAATTTCTAGGTGGGATTGCTGTTTATTGGGAACACCCTGAATACCAAGATTTTTGCAAATAAAGAGGTCGGAAAGGAGATTCACCATGCTCTGTAACTCTAGAGAGGATTCTCTGAGATCTCTTTTGACCATATTGAAGATAAGGTTAGGATTTTTTGGTCCCGTCTAGAATCTTCTAGAGTTTCTTTTCCTCCAAAGATGGTCAGAAATCAGAATGAAGCCAGCTAGCCGTGGTTCATTCACAGAGATCACTCTGCACTTTCTAATCCACCATTTCACCATGTCAGGGATACTTGAGTGATTAGGCCAGGTCATATTGAAACAGTATAGAAACCTGTTCCAAACCTCCATCGTGAAACTGCGCTCTAAGAAAAGATGCATCAACATTTCCTCACCCTTCAAGCAAAAAGAGCATTGGGAAGGGAGGGGAACACCCTTGGCTTTGATCTGATCATCGGTGGGCAGCTTGCCATTCATTAGTCTCCAAGCAAAGATTTTTTTGTCTTGGTTGAAGCTTTGATCCCCAAATCATTGAGAACCAGGGGACTTTTGGATTTCTTCGACGAATCTCATCCCAAGCAGAAGCAGTGGAAAAAATCCCTAAAGGAGATCACTTCCAAAAGCAACGATCTTCAATGTAGGACGAAGGAAGAGGGATTTGTTCAATCATATTAAAAATATTTTTCATAAGGCTAGAAGATACCTCAGGAAGGTTCCATTGGTTGTCTGTGATGACATCAGCGACCTTAAGCTTTGATTCAGAGAAGGCCTCTTCTCCCAAATTTAGACGCTTCATAATAGAAGAATCCCAATCCAGTTATCCTTTCAAAAATTAATATTGCTGCCATTTCCCACAATCCACCTTTCTTTGCTAGAAATAAATTTCCAAACTCTTCTAATGCCTAGCCCAATGGAAGAAGTGTATGATTTTTTAAAGGAGCCGTTTGACCTAATATGCCTAGCTTTGAAGAAAGAACTTAGCCCGGAGGAGCCGTGCTTGATATTCCAAGCTTGTTTGGATAGCAGAGCAGTGTTGGCATCCCTTAGCCGACGGATTCCAAGACCTCCCTCATCTTTAGGTTTACATACCTGATCCCATTTGACAGTGATAGCCTTTGAAGAGTCCGAGTCACCAGTCCAAATGAAATTTCTCATCCATTTTTCTAATGAAGTAATCATGGATGAGGGCCACCAGTACACTGTCATGCTGTGTGAGGGCATACATGAGATCACAAATTGGACTAACTGCACCCTTCCTGCTATAGACAATAGTCAGCCTTTCCATCCTGTAAGACGACTCTTGATTTTATCCATGACTGCCAGAAAGGATTGCTGACGGACTCTTCCCTGGAAGTTATCTACCGCAAGGTATTTTGTGAGGAAATTACATATAGGAATGCCCAGGGTATTAGCAATGGCTTGCTTTCTAGAGGAATGAATTCTTCCCAGAAAAAGCTTGCTCTTCTCCAGATTGATCTTTTGACCCGAGAAATCCTGGTATTTTTGAAGAAAAACCTTAAAATTTCTCACATACTTAATGGAAGCATTCATGAAGATGAAAAATGTCATCTGCAACGAGCAAATGGGCTGGAACATCTATCCCTCTGGGTCCCTGAAGAGATTTAATCTTCCTTTGAGAAGAGAGAAATTTAAGGCCTTTGCATATGACTTCCTCTGCTAAAATAAATAAAATAGGGGAGATTGGATCACCTTGGCAGAGCCCTCTCTCAACACCAAAATAGCCAACAGGCCCTCCATTTAATAAAACTGAGATCTTTGAGAGGAGAGAATCTGAGAAATCCAGGAGACCCACCTCTTTGAGAATCCGAATTTCCTGAGGACCTTGAAAATAAAATCCTGAGAAATAGTATCAAAGGCCTTCTGAATATCAATTTTTATGCCCATGCCACCTCCTCGAGTAGATGTATGCATGAGGTTGGCTAGTTCAAAAGCTATGCTAATATTTGTCTGGATCACTTTGCCTTTTTGGAATGCTCCTTGTTCGTCAGAAATTAGCCTCGGGAGAAGGAAGGAGATCCTAGTTTCCAAGATTTTTGATAGAACCTTGTAGTAGAAGTTCCCCATACAGAGGGGCCGAAACTTATCCAAAGATTCTGCTCCATCCACCTTGGGAACAAGGACAAGAAACTTGTTTACACCAAAAGGCATTTGGTTTGTTGTGAAGAAATCTCTGACAACTCTGCAAAAATCATCTGAAACTACTTTCCAGCAGTGCCTAAAAAAAGCACCTGAAAATCCAACTGGACCTGGGGAACTATCAGGGTCAAGGTCCCATACAACCTTCTTTATTTCAATTGGATCAGGGATCCTGTCTAGGGTAAGCATGTCTACCTCGTCTACCACAAATGGGATACAGAGTAAGAGATTAGAGTGATCTTCAAGTGGGACAGTTTTATGAAAATTCTCATAGAAGAGCACCATGTGATCAGCAATGGCCGCCTGATCCAAAAGGAGAGAACCTTCAACAGTTTTTAATCTTCTAATAGTATTCTTCGACCTTCTAATTTTTGAATAAGTATGGAAAAATTTTGAATTTCTATCTCCTTGCTTCATCCATTTAATCCGAGACTTCTCAGGATGGTAGTCTTTGCATCAGCCTCCTTGTTAAAGAGGTCATCATTTAGACCCTCAGAATCAATCCTCTCTTATATTTGTTGAAGAGAGTCCTTAGCTTTGAGCAATTCGACCTCAAAGTTTGGGAATGTATCTCGGGACCAGGATCTAATGAGTGGCTTAAGTTTTTTTAATTTTGCTGCTAAAACAGAGCTGGGGCTGCCATATGTAACCGCAAGTGTACGTATCAATGTAGCTACGGGTCGAACACAGGGAGAACAACCACTTTATTTTTTATTTCTTTTAATAATGCGAAAGTGAACTAATTAATGGTTGTGATCTAATTCTAATTACCGTCCTAAACATATGTATCTAAAATAACGTCCTAACCATTCGTCATCTAAGAATTTAAAGACGCAAGCCACGCAATTAAAATTAAATAAATAAATAACTGAAAATAAACAATCCACGCAATTAAAAAAAAAAAATAAAGAAAAAAATGCTGAAATAAAAATAAAGTAAAAGAAAGGGGATAAAGCTAGAGAGAGACTCACAAGTAGGTTTCTCTACTTAGCCCGAGGGATGCATCATAATATGAGCTTCCCTACTTGACCAGAGAGTCACTCTTACAAGGGTTACTCTACTTGGCTTTAGGGAAAGGGAGACAGTTAAAATAAAAGCAATAAATTGATGGTTCTATGGCTAGGAGGGGCAAAGCTAACACATACACTAGCCATAAACCTTGGGGGAGAGGGATAACAATAATATAACGACTGAAAATAAAAATCCTAAATTAAGAAAGAAAGGGTAGTCAAAAGAGGGAATGAGAGGGGGGAGAGAAGACTACTGAAGGAGCCTACTTACTTGAATCAATGCTTGAACTTGAAAAAAAATTGCTCCACGGCTCGTGATCTTGTCACCTAGATCTAAGCCTAGAATTATAAATTAAAAAATTACAACTCAATTGCATAAATCATAAACATAAAAAGGCTAAATAAAAATAAAAGAGTGCTTGCATTAATTGGCATAAAAAAACTATTACAAAAGTGATTAAAGCAAAAATAGAGAAGAACTAGAACTAAAGAGAGAAAGAGAAAGAGAGAGCAACTAAAAAAAAA
>NC_056570.1:14806599-14855425 GCF_013358625.1 Macadamia integrifolia
GATCCGTTGCTTTAACTGCCATTCCTATGGGCACTATGCTAAAGACTGTCGGGTCAGACCAGCCTTGCCCTCCAGTCAGCCCCCTGCATACCGACCTCCCTTAACTCGGGGGAATCAACTGCAGGGAAGGATGTATGCCCTATCAGCTGAGGAAGCCGAGGCAAGCACGGAAGTGGTAGCAGGTACATTTTAAATTTAAGAATTTCCTTATATTAAATATTGATGACCTGCTGAAATTATATACATTGTTACACTAGGTGTCCTATCTATATCGGGCATACCAGCCTATGTTTTATTCGATTCAGGAGCTGCACATTCATTCGTATCTAAGAGATTTGCTGAGAAACTTGGGTTGCCACCCAGGACCCTGGATCATGGGATGATTGTTAGTATGCCTACTGGTAAAGTTACACAGTTGAAGGAGGGTATGGGCCGTGTCCAGTAGAAATCAGTGGGAAGAAATTGGATGCACAACTCATTAAGTTCAATATACAGAATTTCGATGTTATACTGGGTATGGATTGGTTGTCGTCTCATCAAGCTAATGTGATGTGTGTTGAAAAGCTGATTAGGCTGACAGATGACGAAGGAAGAGATTTGGTATACCGAGCAGATAAAATGAAACGGGCGAGAAAGATTCTCTTCTCCGCCCTTCAAGCGGTAAAGTTGTTGGAGAGCGGATGTCAGGGCTACTTAGCATCGGTACTTGATGTTGATGCAAGGATTACAACTCTAGAAGAGGTAAAGTGGTTAAAGAGTTTCCCGACGTCTTTTCAGAAGATCTGATGCATTTACCGCCTGATAGAGAGTTGGAGTTTGCCATAGACTTGGTTCCTGGAGCAGCTCTAGTGTCTAAAGCCCCATACCGGATGGCACCAGCCGAACTGAAGGAGTTGCAGATGCAGTTGCAGGAATTATTGGAAAAGGGGTTTATCCGCCCAAGTATTTCACTTTGGGGTGCCCCAGTATTGTTTATCAAGAAGAAGGATGGCAGCTTGCGTATGTGCATTGATTACCAGGAATTGAATAAGCTAACCATTAAGAACCGGTACCCATTGCCACGCATTGATGATTTGTTTGACCAACTGTAAGGTGCAAGGGTATTTTCAAAGATAGACCTTAGATCAGGCTATTATCAGCTCAAGATAAAGAGCAGCGACATACCCAAGACAGCATTCAGAACTTGGTCTGGTCACTATGAGTTCCTAGTGTAATCTTTTGGGTTAACCAATGCACCGGCAACATTCATGGATTTAATGAATCGAGTATTTCACGATGTCCTCGATAAATAGGTAATTATTTTTATTGATGACATCTTGATCTACTCCAAGACAGAAGAGGAGCACACTCAACATTTGAGAATGGTGTTACAGAGGTTGAGAGAACAACGATTGTTTGCCAAATACAACAAATGTGAATTCTGGCTTGAGCAAGTTGGATTCCTAGGGCACGTAGTGTCTAAGGCCGGAATCGAGGTGGATCCTGATAAGGTGAAAGCAGTAATAGAGTGGGAAAGCCCTAAAAATGTCGCTAAAATTAGAAGCTTCTTGGGTTTGGCTGGATATTACCGGTGCTTCATTGAAAATTTTGCTCAAATCTCAGCACCAATGACTAAATTAACCAAAAAGGGTGTGAAATTCGACTGGGTAGAGGAATGTGAGAAGAATTTCCAATAATTGAAGAAGAGGTTGGTGTCGGCCCCTGTGTTGACCATCCCTGAAGGCACAGGTGGAATGATAGACTACACTAATGCTTCCAAAGTTGGGTTGGGTTGTGTTCTCATGCAACGCGGAAAGGTGATAGCGTATGCTTCCCGACAACTAAAGGAGTATGAGAAGAACTACCCCACTCATGACTTGGAACTAGCCGCAGTCATTTTTGCCCTTAAGATTTGTCGACATTACTTGTATGGGGAGAAGTGCGAGATATACAATGATCATAAAAGCCTTAAGTACTTTTTCACCCATAAGGATTTGAATATGAGGCAGAGGAGATGGCTTGAGCTCATGAAGGATTATGACTGTGACATTCAGTATCACCCCGGCAAGGCTAATGTAGTGGCAGATGCGTTGAGTCGGAAGGCACAGACTGTGTCACTCTCATACTTAGCAGTCAGCCCACCACTTGTACAAGAGGCGACGCTAATGGATGAAGCTCTCTTATATGAAGGAGCAACCTTAGAGTTTGAAGGTCAACCAGAGAACCTTAAATGGTTGACTATATCCTTGGCGGCTCTACAGGTGCATCCGACTATTAGGCAAGAGGTAATAATGAAACGACCTTTGGATCCTGAATTGCAGCGGATCAGAGTTAAGGTTCAAGATCGAACAATGAACGACCCAGATTTTGTTTTAGCCAGTGATGGAGCATTGATGTTTCGAGGCAAATTGTGTGCCCGATGATTTGGATATACAAGACAAGATAGTGCGAGAAGCACATAGATTCGAGTACTCACTCCACCCAGGAAGTACCAAGATGTATAAAGACCTCAAACAAAATTACTGGTGGCCAAGCATGAAAGTCATAATAGCTCTATATATAGCTACTTGTCTTACATGCCACAAAGTAAAAGCTGAGAGGCATGGACCTTATGGTACTCTTCAGCCACTCCCAGTACCAGAATGAAAATGGGATAGGATTACAATGGACTTCGTCATCGGACTACCATGTACACCTAAGGGGATGGACACGATATAGGTGATCGTTGATCGGCTTACTAAGACTGCTCATTTCATTCCCATCAAGACCAAGTTCTCTATGGCCAAATTAGCACAACTTTATATGGATAACATAGTGCGCTTACATGGAGTGCCAGTGAGCATTGTATCAGATAGGGACCCAAGATTCACTTCCAGATTTTGGAAAAGCTTCCAGCATGCCTTAGGATCACAGTTGAATTTGAGTACTGCTTTTCACCCACAGACTGATGGTCAGTCGGAGCGAACCATACAGATATTAGAAGACATGCTCAGGGCATGTGCGATGGAAATGTGTGGTAGTTGGGAAGAATATATACCCCTTATGGAGTTTTCCTATAACAACAGTCACCAAGCTACAATTGGAATGGCTCCGTATGAGGCATTATATGGCAGGAAGTGCAGAACTCCTCTGTATTGGGATGAGGTAGGCGAACGCCGAATGTTAGGACCTGAAATGATACAGATGACTTGTGACAAGGTTGATGTTATTTGAGAACGGATTAAAGCGGCTCAGTCACGTCAAAAGAGCTATGCAGACAGCCGCAGGAAAGACATTGAGTTTTAGGCAGAGAAAAGGTGTTCCTTAAGGTCTCTCCTACTAAAGGGTTGCAAAGATTCCATAGAAAGGGTAAGTTGAGCCCGAGATACATTGGCCCATTTGAGATCTTGGCCCGGGTTGGCTCAGTAGCCTACATGCTTGCTCTGCTACCTTCACTCGGGGATGTTCATAACGTATTTCATGTATCCATGCTGAAGCGATACGTTCATGATCCATCTCATGTGTTACCCGTGGAACCAGAATATCTAGAAGCTGATATGACCTATACAGAGTAGCCAGCTAAAATTTTGGACCGAAAGGTGAAAACCCTGCGCAACCGCTCCATTACCTACGTAAAGGTGCGATGGGCTAATCATTCACTTAAAGAAGCATCTTGGGAGAAAGAGGATGAAATCCAAGCCAAGTACCCTCATCTGTTTAAACAGCCAGGTACGCCAATTTCGAGGATGAAATTTTCAGAAAGGGGGGGAGGTAAATGTAATACCCTACTTCTTAAACCCGGTATGATTACACGGTTGATCCGGTTTAACCATGCAGGACCCGAACCGAAGAGAGTTAAGGCGGGTTCCTTATGGACCATGATGGCAAGGGTGACCTTAAACACAGGTTGGCCAGACAAGTCCGAGTCAGTGCCAGAGGAGACGGGAGTACCCAAGCCGTGTACATGCACATATCATAAGGCCATGTACGGATAAAGTAGGTATGTAGCTATATCTTAAAGCGCCTACGTATATTATATCTTATACTGAGAGTGAAATTCGGGACGAGAGTCGAATTCCATCAAAATCCCCTTTGTTGGCCCCTTTTCGGCCCTCAGGTGGGTGGTCACAGGCAGGCGCATCCGCCCACCTGAGTGACCCACCCATGTGGTTACTTGGTTATTTTAGAAAGTATAAATAACATTTATGGGTTTTCCATTTTCTCATTTATGACACTCGGACGTTTGGTGAGAAGAGTAAAGAGGAGAGAGAAAAGAAGGGAAAGAAGAGGAAGAGAGAAGGAAGAGGAAGAAGAGATGGATTTCAGCAGCGCCGAGGTTTGATCGTCCCATTCTGACACTGGAAGAGTGATCTCCAATACGAGATCTACGTTTAGATCTGAGCAAAGGCTAGATCCCTTAAACTTTCACCATACCCAAGTAAAACCCTTGATTTGGGTAGAGTTTCTTGAGGTCTTGTAAATCCCCCTTGAGAATCTAAGGCTTAATAGATGGTTTATGTGTTGATTTTGAAGGATTTGAAGAAGTGTTTACAAGGTTGGAGGAGCATTGGTGATTTGAAGTGATTTTGGGGTCATTGGACGAGTTCTTGGGCAAAGAAGGTAAGATGGCTTCCATTCCTTAAATCTAACCTAGATTTAAGTTAGAACCATCTTATGAGACCTTGAATGTGTGGAGAATGGGTTTGGAAAAGCCCCATTTGATTCCCCAAAGGTTGGGGGAAGTTTGGGAAAAAATGGCATTTTCCTGCCAAGACCAGTGGCCCAAACCGGTGGGCCAAATGGCCCGCCTGAGGGCACCCGCCTGAGAGGGCAGACCCTCGGGGCCAACCGACGGGCCCAACCGGCGGGCTGACCGGCAGGCCAACCTACCCGCCGGTCTTAGCAGGACCCTCAGGCCCAATCGATGGGCCAGATCGGCTGGCCAACCGGTGGGCCGACCTACCCACCGATCAGGACCGGTGGGTCTGACTGGTGGGTCATGACAGGTAGCCTGTCCGACCCACCCGAGAGGCTCCCAACTTGATTTTTACGTCCGAATGGACCTAAAACGGACGTGCAACCTCCTTTTAGGTTTCTAAACATGATTTTGTCATTGGATCTTGTTAATTTTGATCCCAAAAGGGTGAAATGCTAACCCCATTCACTTATGTTAGGTTCACAGAAACGTATGCTTCTCGCACCGGATCTCACCCGTACCGAGCGTGAGTCGTTGTACACTACAGGTAAGTGGAGAGAGGATGTTTGGCCTTGTTTCAAGGCTTATTTGGCATTCATTTAATTATATCTAAACTAGCCATGTCATCATGAAAATGCTATGTAGATTAGTCATCCTCACATTGTTATGCCATGGGTGCTGTGTTTATTTTCTAAATGCCGAGTGATGATATGCTTATGTGATGAATGTTGACATCATTGTGCATGATGCATTAATAGATTAGATGCCATAGTCAGCTTGAAAACGAGTGCATTGGTGGCCCGTGGTATGGGACGTGGTGGTACTATGCAATCGTACTATTGTCATATAGGAGCATGTGGTTTAGGATTATCATCTTCCCGTGCTACGACCCTTCCCAACAGGGGTTAAGGTGTTGGGTTACCATTTGGGGGGAAGCAGTGGTCGCGGTTGTCAGGTCACTGTGGCAGTTAGACATACGCCCAGCTGGTCATTAAGACAGTCGGAAACCCCGATGGTATATTCAAGAGGGCCAATCGTACTGTTTTTAAATTGCTGGAGTCAGCAACTTTAATTTATGTCATTTACTTTATGTTGAGAGCTGGTGGTCGGCATGTTTTATTTTTCTAAGTACTCACGGTGGGCCTTCTCCAACAGCCCTATAGGCGTATTTCGAGATGGAGTTCGCGGCTCGTACCCGGAGTATACGCGCACTGTGGTTGTAGTAGCACTAAACCAAAGACTTAGTAATGTTGTTTAGGTGGATGTGATTAAAAATGAATTGCATAACATATAGTGTATATGATTGTGATTTGTTGTGTGGACTGTTGTGTGGTCTTTCTTTTCACTTACTGAGCTAGTGAGCTCATCCCACGTGTGCACCTCTTTTAGATGATTTTGCAGGTCATCAACCTGAAGAGCACGGGTCGGGCCCCACAGTTGAGTTCCCTCAAGAGGATTGGTGGGTCCCTGAAGAATTAGAGCACGACACGGATTGCTCGTGCGAGGGCTGTGTTGCGGGACCGCAGTTCTGATACCGAGCTGAGCTCTACCTTCTGATACTGATCTGAGCTCTACCCCTGATACTGAGCTGAGCCTTTTTTTGATACCGAGCTGAGCTCTACTTCTAATACCGAACTGAGCTGACTCTCTAATTTTTTATGATTCCTTTTGTGTACTTGATATGTAAATTGTATTACTTTTGTGTAAATATCATGCCTGCGGGCCCACATGTACTTAACGTAATTACAATTTCGGTATCAAGTATAATGGGAATATTTACAGGTAAACTAAGTCTTCCACTAAACTGTTGAACACTTTCTTAGTTGTATGTGTGTTGTGGTGGGATACTGTATCAGATGATCCTAGCAGGTTTGGGTTAACCGGTGTTAACCCGATCACTGGCCCGATTCTGTGTGAACGGGGTGTGACATACATAGTAACTTAGGTGTCTGGTGTTTGCTCTACTATGTCATTCAGGCCAAAAGTAGTGGAGTAGAATAGAGTTTAAGCGAAAAAAAAAGGAGAAAAAAATGTGCAAATTTCATTAATGCTTAGTAATATGTTTTGGTTAAAAACACTCCAACGCCTTAGTCATTGGTTCCCTATTTATTCACAAGCGGTTTTGCCTTAAGATAAGGATGTTTTGGAAGAGACAAGGTGAGTTCCAAATTAAGAAATATGCTAGTGCCTGGAATTAATCAAGGGTAATAAAAGTTCAAGTGTGGGGGTCCCTTGTAAGAAAAATTATCTTTGCTCTAGATCGGTATGAGCCTTACCTTTAGCCAAGGTTGGGATTCATTTATTCTGAATTGAGTGTATATTAACTGCAAACACCTACGAGACACAAATCCTCCACTAGGGTAACTTAGGGGTTTAAAGGCTTGTTGCACATGCTAAGTGCAACCGTGATTCCTATGAAAGTGAGTTAGGTTTTTTCTTTCATTTTTTTATTTATTTATCTTGCTCGAGGACTAGCAAAAGTCAAGTATGGGGGAATTTGATGAGCACAATAATGTGTGAAATCTTAGGGATATAAGTGTACATTTTCCCCCATTTTGGATAGTACTACTTTTATTTTTCTTATTTTTTTTAGTTTCCAAGTTTATAAGAGAAAGTGCTTAAAGTGAATCAAGAACCAGTCTAAAGGTAGGACCCACTCATTGGTACCACATCCTCTCTCCTATAAAATCTTGAAGATTATTCTCTCTCCTTGCCACCTCACAAGATCTTGAAGATGCTATGTAGAGATTCCTCTCTGATTTAATCAAGATTGCAAGATATTGGTTAATATTGCAAGGAATGAATATAATTTGTTAATTTTGGAAATGGATTCTCTCTTTCCTCACACAATATCTCAGAGAATAAGGATTTTTACCAAGATTTTATTTTATTTTATTTTCTTTCTTTTCGTAAAGAAGACTTTAGAATGAATGAGGCAAGACAAAAGCCCTATAAAAGTCCTTTTTTCCCCCCTCCTAATTATTATTCCCCTTAGTTTATTTTCTAGTTTATGCTTAGTTTTCTTCTCTCTCTCCCTCTCTCACTCTTTAGTTTTAGTTCTTCTCTATTTTTGCTTTAATCACTTTTGTAAGAGTTTTTTTTTATGTCAATTAATGCAATCACTCTTTTATTCTTATTCAGCCTTTTATGTTTATGATTTATGCAATTGAGTTGTAATTTTTAAAGTTATAGTTCTAGGCTTAGCTTTAGGTGATAAGATCACAAGCCGTGGAGCATCTTTTTTTTCAAGTTCAGTTTTTTTTGTTTCAAGATTTGTTTTCTCTAGTACTAAAAATTTCAGATTTGGTTTATTCCAGATCTGGTTTTTAGTACTGGTAGTATCTCAAATCATCTAAGCTTTCAAGTTCAAGGGTTGAAGTTCAAGTAAGTAGGCTCCTTCAATAGTATTCTCTTCCCCCTCTCATTCCTTCTTCTGACTACCCTTTCTTTCTTAATTTAGGATTTTAATTTCAGTCGTTACATTATTGCTATCCCTTTCCCCCAAGGTTCATGGCTAGTGTATGTGTTGGCTTTGCCCCTCCTAGCCATAGAACCATCAATTTATTGCTTTTATTTTAATTGTCTCCCTTTCTCTAAAGCCAAGTAGAGTAACCCTTGTAAGAGTGACTCTCTGGTCAAGTAGGGAAACTCATATTATGATGCATCCCTCGGGCTCAGTAGAGAAACCTACTTGTGAGTCTCTCTCTAGCTTTCTCCCCTTTCTTTTTCTTTATTTTTATTTCAACATTTTTTTCCTTTATTTTTTTTTAATTGCGTGGGTTGTTTATTTTCACCTATTTATTTATTTAATTTTAACTGCATGGCTTGCGTCTTTAAATTCTTAGATGACGAATGGTTAGGACGTTATTTTAGATACATATGTTTCGGACGGTAGTTAGAATTAGATCACAACCATTAATAGGTTCACTTTCGCATTATTAAAAGAAAAAAATAAAGTGGCTGCTCTCTCTGGGTTCGACCGTAGCTACATTGATCCGTACGCTTGCGGTTACATTTAAAATCTCAAACAGTAAGCGATAATTCCTTCCCAGTTTTGTGAATTTCAGTATTATAGTTAGGGCAGTAGATTAGGGTTATTGATAAATGAAATTGTAAGATTAGAATTGACCTTGGGGACACAATTCATCTCCCTAGAGTTGAAACCTAAATTTTGGGAAAGAGATTGGGACCCAACTGGCAGTGAGTTTATCCCATTGAACCCCTAATCAAGGGGTTTTTACAATTAAGCCTAATAGTTTGCAATTGGAGGTGGGACAGTATCATATATGCCCCCAATTTTTTTAGGAAATGGGAAGAAATTTACTTGGGTCACCCAGACAAGGAAAATTTTGAAATTCGTACCCAATTGACCTGAATTGACCCTGTGGCCAGTGAATAAACCAAATTGAAACTGGACAAGGGTTCCACTAATTTTAATAAATTCAATTAGTGGTAATTGGGTGATGAATTAAGTGGGAATGAACTCTGTCTGCTCAATTTGATAGAACTCCCAATTAATTCCCAGAACCCAATTGGGATCAAATGGACTGAATTAGGGTTTAGAGGAATCAGGCTGTAATTAGGCAATCTAACACCTCACATATGCCCAAGATCATGTAGGGAAAATTATGGATTGAAACCCGAGGTCCAAAAACCAGAATTGGTCCTTGCAGAATTCAACTGCAAGTAGGGAAGAATTGAAAATTCTATAGGCCATCACCTTTGGGTGGGCCCATGCCTAACTTGTCAGTGGACTTAAAAGGGTTTTTGTGAGCCCTAATGCTACCATGTGGTCCCTTCCCTTCTTAGGAAATGTGTAACACACACTTTGGCAGAGTTGACTCACACAGGAGGAGGATATTTCGGGAAGAAAGGAACGAGGAAGGAAAATGTCTGTACATACCTTGACTATGTAGGAATCCAACCCGATCAGTTGGAGGGCTGTGGTAACCTACAGGCTACCTCAATTGGGTGTCTAGTGACGATTACTCTGTGACTTGGTCCTATTAAGTGGATAGTGGACCCATGACTGTGCGGGTGGAGTTAGTAATCTACACATGAGTTAGGAAGCCAAATTGGCCAATTAGATTAGTTGTTGGGGGAGATACTTATCTGAGGTCAGTACCTCTGCTCAATAACTAGTTTAGATTATGGTAAGTCTCGACCACTCCATCCTGTATAGCAGGATATGGATCCCATAAGGACTTAAAATTGATCTCTTGTTGAACCACGCGACGCTTGGCCTTCTCCCTCGCCACATATTCCCATTGTAAATCAATATTCCTCTCCTAAAGGCGGGGTCGAGCAAAATTCAGATCCGCCACACTTGAGTGGTGACTGAGCAACTCTTTCTCCTTGTCAGACCAGTGGGATCATTTGGCTCTATGGGCCTCCACGGCCATGGCAACCTGGGCTTCAAGAATTGACAGTCTTTCCTGGACGGTTGAACACGAATCACCCCCAAACCAAAAAGATTCTTAGTCGCTCCTTTAAAGAAGTGACCTCCTCATCCTCCACTGCAATGGAGGAACGAAGCTCTTTGACCTGGTCTGACAGCCTCTCCATGCAGTCAAATGCCTCTGTAGTGTATGATGAGGCCTACACAAGTTAAAGCAAAATAAATATCTAAAGAAAAAAGGAACAGTGAGGAAGAGCATAGAGCAATGAAAGAATAACATTCACCCTAGCAAGAGTCATCCTCCTGTGTTGACATAAAGCACGTGAGGACATCACCTCCAAAGGTTGACGATTAACAGGAAAGCGGCATGAATGGGTCCAAAATCTAGCCATAAAGTCATCACCAAAGACTGAGCATTAGTTGGAAGGCACGATTCTCAGACGGTTTTGGTCGTCCAAGGCAGCGCAGTTGCGCTTGGCCTTGGCCACCTCTATCTCTGTAACCTCATCGGCTATAAACACCCATGTTAGGGAAGCATGACCGAGATGGTATACCTTGAGGTTCTGAACCCTCCACGAGTTGCTCGACTTCCTTTGCGCAATGTGAAGTTCCACCAGGAAGTATAGGCTTACCCATTGGAGAATTCACCGGCTTGTCATTCGCCGACAAATCCTCAATAGGGGGAGAGGTGTCCCTGTGGGAGATCACTCCCCTGAAACATCCTGATCATTTATCTAGCCTGAGCAGCCGATGAAGTGATGATACCCAAAGAACGAGCGACAACTTCTGCCTCAATAGGCTAAGAAGTAGGCAAAACTAGGGGAACTTTGGCTTTTCTTTTTTTTCACCTCTCTCGAGTGGGCGATCGAAAACTTCCATCACTGCCTCTCTCTGCATTTCCTCCTCCCTCGATTTCTCTCCTCTACGTTGATCCTGAGCATCATGGGTAGTGAAAGCCGCCTGAATGATGTGACGGATGAGCGAACCCTGAATTTCAAGCAACCTAGTTAATGCATAGAATATGAGGAAAATGAGAGCTGCTAGCAGATCACCTGAACTCAAGTCGTTCCGAGTGAAGAAATCATCATCTCCTAACTTGGCAGTGTTGATGACCCGATGCTAGTCCATCAATACCCAGAAGATCCGCTCATCCGAAGCTATGACGGTAGGAATATGTTCAAGGTACTAGTACCTAGCTCATACCAATTGTTACCGATCAGCAACCCTTCGAACCTAGAGAAAAAAATGAATGGACCTTCCATCTCTTAATAAAGGAAGGTTTCCCTTCCTCGACTTTAATTCTTGAGTACTAGGTCAAGGCATACCATCCCCATCGACTGTCAAGCGGATTCAGGTGAAAGTTGAACGATGTTGTTCCTATTAATAACAACAGATAGGATCTTGCCATACAATCATTGAATCACAAAATTAAACTATAAGTGTCGACGCATACCGTTCACCATCGACTGTGAAGAATTTGCCACCATTATATTCTTCCTGTATCTTTATTCCTGCAATCCCGATCACGAACACAATGGATCTTCTAGGTTTCTCCCACTAGCTCTCTTAACGCTCTATTGGTGATGGAACCAATAATAAGAATGACGTTAGTGTAGGAGGAGGACCTAGAGTCCTATTATATAAAGTTTTGCACCTTCCCATCAAGGTGTGCAAATTAGGGTAGGACTCTATTCCCTAATTTGATGAGGAGTGGGTTTCCTATTTAGAATCCAATTCTTTGAGATTAGTATCGGTCAATAACCTAATTGGTATATGGGACAATAATAGAGAATATTCTAGAGAATATTCTTACAAAAGTAAGCCAAGAGGAAAAAGAAGGTCAAGACATCAAGTCTGTTGCCAAGCGTGCAAAATCCCAACAATTACGCCAAGCATTCTGTTGAGGTTGAGAAGGGATAATACCATAATATATGAAGACCTCTCGAACAAGCGGTTGGGTTAGAAAGCATAGCCCGGCCTTGGAAAAACTCCTCATACAAACAAACCTCAAACCATAGCGGTGTGCAAGGAAACTCTCTCTTCAATGGGGCCTGTAGAACCACCGAATCAAGTATGTGATAGCGAGATCAAAGTCAGATGAGGTCTCCTTCCCTCAGAAAACTCCATTAGTTCAAGGCTTTAAAGCTCCAGCTCAGCAAAAACAGGGCCAATACTGAATACCAAGGATGGCGGGGTGAGAGTTTGCCTCTACAGATGCCCTGGCTAGAACTAATATGGCGTCAGGACTGACACTACTCCTGAGAAAACACCCAACAAACCAGGGACAAAAGACATAAGGTTTGCCCTACCAGTAGTGGAGGCTACCTCACTTTCAGCCCCGGGCCTTGATCAAAGGCTGTTGATGGCAACAAAGAAGAACAAATCAAAGAATACAAAGAGAGGAGAAAGGAAAAAAAAAAAAGGAACTTGATAGGAAACAAGTGAACCCCCAACGAAGGAAGAGAAGGAAGAGAGCACGGCAATGACCGCAATAACTCGGAGGAGAAGAGCCCGCAAAGTCACAAAGAAACAGGAAAGGGAAACGACAAAGCAACAAGCTCTCAAAGTACCAAGAAAGGAGGAGTGGAGAAGATGAACAATAGTATACCCTAAAATAATGCTTCTTGCCCTCCTAAAAGGCGTGGACATTTAATGGTGAACAAGTGAAAGGACACCCATCATAGGAAAAGGTGTGATCCAAGCTAACTAGGAACATCAGTTCATTCCTCTAATGCTAGGGTGGAAGCAGAATTGCGGAAGTGGCATCTCCCCGCTCATCAGCGTGTTGGAGAAGCATATTTTTAAATAAAAAAGTAGCCACCAATCTAGTGGAATCCCCCTAAAATTCGTGAACCATTAATTACTAAAGAAGACACCAATTCAGAAGGCAAAACGTTGAGCCATTGAGGCGATTACTTGTCTCATGAGCCATGGCGCTCAGTTGCGACAAAAAGAGGGCCGTGTTGATTGCAAAATGTTAATACCTAAAAATACTCTGACAGACAAAAAGAGGTTCGACAGGAGTGGGGGGCAATCTGTTATGATAAAAATACACAACCAATAGAGACATGCCAGATGGGACTGAGTGGGCAATGGCTCTTAGAGTGAGCAAGCCCTGGTGAGTGGCCCAGGCTCCACGAGGTCATCCATCTAGTCTAAAGTAGGCGCCTGGACCATAAACGGATTGGCCGACCCATCTTTTCAGAGCACCTTGATGGACGATCGGCTAAGCTAGCACTAGCACAACTGAAGTGTCACGTGGACAACCTATCCCATGGTTGTCTGGACTACTAGATAAGCCTAGCCGTATTGGTTCCCTGACCGAATGGCTGGCCCGAAGTCTTCACTAGCTAGATGCCAAGATTCCTACAATTCTCACACATTGAGACATGTCCAAAGAATGGTTGCCAAACCAAGCACGTGAACTACATGGCATGAACTATGTCCGGTCCATGAAGGACTCTCAATGGAATATCGAATCATCCCCAAGGGGAAGGTTATCCCTCCATATCCTCTGGGATATGGCCAATATTCAAACTCCTACCAGCATTAGGAAGCTACAAAAGTGGGACTTTCACTCGACAGTTGACATTATCAACTATTAATACCCAAGCACCTCTTTCCAAAGGGACCCAATATTTTTCCATTCTGATTAGAATTATCTGTTTGTTGAGAAGTCTGATTTATTAGAGAGTCCCCCACCGGATCAGCCTGACGCTTTCTATCTTGTGTCTGTTCGTCTGTGTAAGACGTGGAAATGGCCTAGGGCGATTCTTGCCACAACACTATGAACTATCAATCCTTTATTAACAACTCCAACTCTGATATTCATTTTTTCAGTTTATCTAATGAATGAATTTTCTTCTTTTCATTAAAAAAAAAAAAAAAATCAAAGTAGTTAGTCCTTCTAGGAATGAAACCACACTAAGCCCAAAACAAAATTACCCCAACACCATCTTCATCAATTCCTCAAACTTCTCCATTGATATCATTCAAGAATATTTCCTAATTTTTATACAAAATGCATTATTAGAGATTCAAAGGAAACACATTTAATTTTCATTATCCTCCCTAGAAAGAGGCCCCAAATTATTTTGTAGTTATCACACCCATAATTAGCAAAAAACGAAAATAGGAAAACAGAAAGGCATGAGTTTTAACTGGTGCAAAGCTTTAAAAAAAAAGAACACCAGAAAAGGGAAAACTGACAATAAGGGTTTTAAACACATAGATATTAACAAAAAAGAAGAAGCAATATACTCATATAAATTAAGAATGGGCGAGCCTCTGGTGCAACATTTAAGTTAAAGCACTAATTTAGAAATTCATTTCAATAGATGCATCAGCTTGCACCTGAATTTAAGAATCGTGCATGAACTTGAATAAAATGGATTTATAATAAAGACATTTTTGCTAACTATGGTCACTACCTTAGAAAACCCCCAACAAGAAAGTTTTCACAAACTAAATAAGTTTTAGTTACCTAATTTGTGTTGATCCTTCCTATGAAGTGAAACCTAAGGTTAGGGGTGTCAATCGGTTGGGTTTGGCGGATTTCGATCTGGCTAGTCGAGTTTGATTTGTAGAAACACAACCCTAAAAGCGATGCATAAAGTAATGGAAAAACAAGAACAAAGTACGCACACATGTTTATGAGGTTCGGAAAGATTGCCTACGTCCTCGGTGAGAAGAGATTTTGCTTCACTATCAATGGAGAATAGGGTTACCACTCGTCCTCACACCTCTCACAATTGCTTGCATTATGGAGAAAGAAAACCTTGCTACAAATATATAGTAAAAAACCCTAATCCGGAAAGTGCAAAAACTGCCCTCAAATAAAAATTCGAGTGGGATGCTGCACCCCCCCACACCCCCACTATGCAGGGGGACCTCTTGCCCCATTGCAACCCCCACATCCCGCTTCCCGGTAAGCGAGATCGCCGTTCTATTCTGTCGAGATGCTTACACCAGTACTCCCTGAATTAAACTACGATCAAATACAAGACATCGTACACTAACAGCGGGCCTATAGGCTTGCATCGTATCCTGCCTATTTAAGGAAAGAGTCGGTCTTGTGTCGAGCTCGATCGGGTTTGGGCTTTAACCGGGCTTTTCCTAATCAGACTATAATCAAGTCTTAAACGGGGTGATGTACTAGAAAAACCTTAAACGAGCCTTAAATGATCTTTAATTGTCTTAGATTTAAGAAATTTTAATATTTCTTATTGAATGATAAAAATTTAGAAAAATATATTACACCCTTACCTTTATATAAATAATCAACTCCTTGGGCCCCTATTTGAGTAAGGCGCACGCAACTTATAAGCGTGCTCCCGTGTCAAAGCATGCTAACGCACAATGATGCTCTACGATTAGCTTGACTGCAGGGCGGTCGTAGACTAGGCTAAAATTTAGAAAAATATATTACACTTAAATTGTAGTTGATAAAAATATCAATATATACCCTATTCTATAAAAAAAGAAGTAAAATATATATAAATGGTTGGGCTAAATGTGAAGAGTCGAGTTGGACTTGTATATGGGTCGGTCCGATCGAATACCCATCGGTCTTAACCCTTGTACTGTATGCTATCTGTTTATAAGTGGACGTACCTGAACTCAACACATTTAATAATTAATGTGAGTAGAGCCAATCTTTAAATAGTCAGATTGAATCGATCCAACCGGTGTGATTTTGGGATTGACATAGTCGTTCATTTGTTTTTTGGTAGAAACATAGTCGTACGTAGACTCATAGTTCACATTGGTCTCTACTCCGTTAAAACCAACAAAGAAAATCTTCCCAAATCTCAATACCATATTTGTCATCGTAAGAGACCTTTTAATTTGTCAATCCTAGTTTTATTTAAAAAAAATAAAAAAAAATGGGCACCTTTCGAGCTTTATTTCTTAATTTGTAATGTAAATGCATTAAACCAGACTGAGAAACTGTGAACCGACAAACCCATTTGATTTCGTTGTGATCCTTCGAGGAAAAAGAGCTGTAATACCTTAATCATTACACAACTCCCTCAAATCCAACAAAGAATTTTTTACAAACTCCAATGCCGAATCTGTTATTCCACATCCTCATTCACTAATCACCATATACACACAAGAACAATCCCTTAAAACCCGGAAAAATTGAAAAGAAAATGAAAAGAAAGGAATCTCCATGAACAGTCCCAAAGATAAAAAAAAAAAAAAAACTGAAAAGAAAGCTAAAAACAAGATCCACCTCGAACACCTCTCCCGCTCCTTCGGCCTTCCCTTCTCTCGCTTCTGTCCTGTGATCCCGTCTCCTGTTCCTTTCCCAAATAGCAGCAGAGCAGCAGCAGCAGAAGCGGAAGAATATCAAATTAAAGGCAATCTCATGAATTCAAAATTACCCTGTTCATGTCAATGAACGGGTTATGAAACCCATTGACCCAAATCATGAAAGAAGAAGAACCCAATTGGTTTTCTAGATGGGAAGAAGAGCTTCCTTCCCCAGATGAGCTTATGCCCCTTTCCCAGACCCTAATAACCCCTGACCTCGCTCTTGCCTTTGACATTCGAAACCCTAACCCACATGCTGCTTCAACACCACCACCACAACTACCTCCTTCCTCTCAACCCCACTCCGCCGAGTTCGATTCGACTGAGTTAGGATCAGCCACCGCCGGAGACGAGCCGGCTCGGACACTGAAGCGTCCTCGCTTGGTATGGACACCGCAGCTCCACAAGAGATTCGTTGATGCAGTTGCCCATCTTGGGATCAAGAACGCTGTGCCCAAGACGATAATGCAGTTGATGAGTGTTGATGGGTTGACTCGCGAGAACGTAGCAAGTCACTTGCAGAAATACAGGCTTTATCTCAAGCGGATGCAGGGGCTCTCTGGGGGTAACGGTGGTGGTGGTGCAGCGGGATTGTCCCCCACTGACGCTGCAACGGATCACTTGTTTGCGAGCTCGCCGGTGCCAAGGCAGCTTTTGCATCCAGGGCCACCAGGGTCAGATCACTTCTTGCCGTTTGTGCCTGTGGCGGCGCTTCAACACCACCATCAGCATCAGATGGCAGCCGCAGCATTGGCAGCGCAGCAGCAGCAGCAGCAACAGTTTCATCAGAGGCAGATGGGGCATTTTGGGTCGCCGCCCGGAGGGCAATTCGATCACGGTTTTTTTCCACGGCAGGCGCCAGGTGTGAATAGGATGGGAGCAGCAATGCCAGCGCAACCACCGGCTTATGTAGAGGATTTGGAGTCTGCAACAGGAGGAGTTGGTGGTGGAGGTGGGAGAAAGGTTCTTACTCTGTTTCCTACTGGGGATGATTGAAAGCCGTTGGTAATTATTGCCTTTTTCTTTCGGTTCCTTGTTACAAGGGTATTGTGGAATTTACTTGAGTTTGGAAAATTGGTTGGGGGTGTGGAGGGGCTAATTGGGTTTTGTGTGTGTGTGATAGATCAATTTAGGGTTTAGCTGCTGCTGCTACTGCTGTTGTTGTTGTTGTTGTTGTTGTTGTTGTTGTTGTTGTTGTTGTTGGTTATAGAGATAGGTATCAGGATGCCATGTAAGTCAAAATTCCCTCTCCAGATCCTATGAATTGCCAATGCCTGCACTTCTGTTTGGTTCAGATTCTGGGTACCTTAAACGATTACAGTAGGTGTTTAATGTCATTCTAGAGATTTAGTTTCATCCCCAGGTAGGTTGTATGTAGTTTAATTTTATACCTTCATTTAATTTGTTATTAGTAGGGAGAGGGATTTGACTCATGGCATTCTTTCCAAGTTTTGTAAACTGTGTGGTGCGGTAACTAGGGGGCTGGACTCTATATTAGGTGGTCGGTGGTGGTTGGGAAATTTATTAAAATATCAAGTGTATTTCAATGCTGGAAGAACCTCAAATGTAATATGAATTTCTAATATTATCAGTTTATTCAATATCCTCATTGTAGGTCTTGTTTATAAATGCATATGTTCTTGCATGAATGATGATGAATAAGGCCTTTCTAGATGATTTCTTGATTAAGCATAGATTTAACTCTTGCTTCTGTTTTGCTTGAAGTGTGTTGTAGTTTTCCTGGAATACTATTTTGAAATTAAGAGCACAAATTATTACTAACAAAATATGTTTATTTAAGGGGAAATGTGGAATAATAGTATGAAAAATTGCACCATTCCTAAGCAATGAAAGTTCCAAAGGGAAGATAAGGAAACTGTTGAAGGAAATTAAATTGGAAAAGTTTACCTCTCTACAGAAGAAAGCTATCAATACCTCTAAAGTTTTACCAAATAATAAGTAAACATTGGTAGTGCATCAGAATTAGTTGGTCATCCTATTTGCAAGGCCTTAGCCTCTCTAAAATATTGTATAGTCTTCAGGGGAGGTATCCTGGGTCCAAATCCAGCTGGTGACTAAACCTTGTAGGAGGACTAAGCAAGGGTTGTGCTCTAATTAGCTTTCTTTCTATTTCCTGGAATAGGCTGGCGGAATGTCCGTTGACTAATCTTAGAGCTTTTCTCTGTGCATCAGTTTTCAAGCTAGCTATCGTCAAATTTTAATTTAATTGTTCACTAATTTGGATCCCGGAACTGAGGATGAATGGATTTTCTTCTTCTAAGTTTCATCTTTGATGGTGTTGTAAAATTATTCGTGGTGTTTTGTTCTGATGTCATTGAAAGCTTGGGCTGCCATATAATTAGCAGTATAACGGTTAAGTTGGCTGGCAATAATGTGAAATTTATTGCAACTACACTGGTGGGCATGAAGCTCCTAACAGGCCATGCAGTTCAGCTTCATCTTCCAATGTCCTGTAATATAATTAGGGAGGCTATCCATTGTCTGAATAAAAAATATGACCGAAACAGAAATATCTGAACTTTGACTTACAGTAGGTTCTCTTAGTAGTGTGATTTGTTATATGTTCTATGTTTTGATCTGTTGGAGTGTTTTTTAGGTGACAGGCTATACATAATCTGTATAGGTTGAACTGAAGAGTCTGCTATAAGTTCTTATCATCAAGGACATGATAATGTCTATTGATATAGTGTTGTTTCTTTATTGGAAAAGAGGTATGAAGAAAAAGAAACAGGCATGTAACCAGGTTTACCCTTGGGCCTGAACCCTAAAACTGGACAGATTTGAGGGGTTCCTCGTTAGAAAAAAAAAAAAAAAAAAAAAGAGAAACAGAATGTGACTTGGTGGTCCATTCTTTTACCGTGAGAACATCTTTCATGGTATGATTAATAAGTTACTCCATGGTTTTACTCTAAGAAGGAAGGTGTTTATTTTGCACAAAGGATTTATTAGCTTTTAGGCTATGCATTTGTGGCAAGATCCCCTGATTGGAAGAGTTCAATTGTTGATATCATTTGGAAGACAGGTATTAGCCAAATTCTTTATTTATCAGTTGAAAGAGGATTTTTTTTTTGGGTGGGGGGGGGGGGGAGTGGGTTGTGCAGTTTGTGTATTGAGGAGCTTGAGAACCACTAGGCCAGCAAATAAGCAAATATTCCTGAGGAATTCTTACCGTTATATGGATCCTTCTGCTTGCACCTGTGAAATATCCAATTTAGGACTCTAGATACTTGGGATTTTACCTTAGCTATTCCCAGATCTGCATGTGCATTGGTGCATAATGCTAATATGGCACAGAGGATTGTTAAACTATTAACAGTTTATGACTCCTAGGTATTAGTAGAGTGTGGATGGTTAGAATTTAGTTCTATGAAGCCAACAGCTTTAAGGTTTGAAAATTTCAGACATGAACTCATGGAGAGTTTGCATTTTATTTAATCAGTGTAGTTTGTTGTCAGGCATATGGTAGTTTTAATTCTATGAGACTGGAATTCGAAGTTTGAGATGCCAAATGGATAGTTTGATTAGCAATTTTAGTTTCTAAGGTGAATGGGATATAAGATGAATATGGCTTCATTTGGGTTTGGGGTTGATTAAACTTATGTTTTAGAAGCTTTAAGAGAAATTTAAGAGAAAGTAAATGGGTTCTAGGCTGAGTAGGTGATGTAGGATGTCAAGGAAGTGTGCCACAAGTAGCAGGCCCAAATAGTAAATAGAATCTATTAGTGTGAGGGAGGGAAAAAGGGGAAGGGGGGGGGGGGGGGGGAGGAAGGAGGGATATTTAGATAAGCTACAATTACTAAGTGTTTGGTGAAAGCTCCAATTAAACCTAGAACTTACGAGAACCAATCACAAAAGCAGAAAATGTAGAGCAACAACTCAGCTACAATTGCCAATGATCGCTTTGGCATCTGCACTGATTTGACTTGGGTTTGAGTCTTGTGTGCACAAATGTAAGTTGTGGTATGCCACAGTGCGTTTTTGGCTCCTTTACTTACCAAGACAAGCCCCCTCCCCACCCACCCACCAAAAAAAAAAAAAAAAGCTTCAATTGAATATAATAGTTCAATTACTTAGCTTGATTAGCCCTTTTGCCTTTTTATGGTTTACAGTGCTCTGTAATATAGGAACTCTCTTACTTATACCTAAACATATGTTTTTTTTTTCCTTCAACTAAAGAAGAAACCTTCTAGATCTTCTCGTAAAATTGGTTCTTCCAGATGTCAATGGCATTTTGAAACTGCTTAAAATGATGTACTTGTCTGTCATATAGGTAGTTTTTTGGACAATTTTACTGAAGGAAAATGAGACATTTAGGTGGGAAGATAGATGACTGTCTCCCAAGAAAATTTGTTTGGAGAGACTTCATTTCCTTTTGGGAGTCACAAAGCTAAGCTGAGGGCTCCGCAGCATTTGAGCCTCTGTGGAAGTAAGCAGAAGTAGCGGAAGACAAATAAATTACCCTCCACGTCCTAGGGTCACCCTACCATTTTAGTCTTCACAAGTAACCCACAGCTCCACAATGGTCCTTGTAGTCGTATGCTTTCAAGATCCCCACCATTGCACTTCAAGAGGTAATGGTATGGCCCCATCAAAAGATGTCAATTCCCCTTGGGTACCTAATTCTTCTGCTTGAGGAACTCTTCTCTGTAAATATCAAGATTCAAGAACTAGGTTTGATTCCACCACATCTGTTTGGAAAATTTTGCACCTATTGCACCAGTTCACCTGGCAAAGAAGAAGTCTGTTTTTCATGATAGATCAATCTTTGAACCATGAAAGTATTCAGAACTTGGATTTAAATCTTCACTGTTCTAAATCCTGTTCATTTTTCTTGTAAGATGATGCCAAGTTGTAGATCCATATAAATTAGTTCAGGTTGTGGACCCTAAACCTCTGGATCTCTTTCAAGGAGAACATTGAGCTGCAGAATGATCTTTCTACACTGCTTTCTTTGGGTTGCCTTTTCAGAGAGTGAGTTTTGTGTGTGTGTGTGTGTGTGAGAGAGAGAGAGAGAGAGAGAGAGAGAGAGAGAGAGAGAGAAGCACAATGTTATCCGAGGAAAATTTGTCAATAAAACTATATTATGCGTGAAATGAAGCAGTGACACAACCATCAGATGAGAGTGTCTATCAATTCTAATTGTTAGTCGTTACAAGTACATTGCAGAAAAAGATATTGAATGTGCTCAGCTGACCAGAATGGGACTTGAATAAAGCTCCGCTCTGCCCAGGCCAAAGAACATTCAAGGAGATTTTTGTTTTTCAAAAGAAAGCTACAAATTACATGCTTGATGTACTCAACATTAATTCAGCTTAAATGAGCATTGCAATTCAAATACTTTGGCAGATTCTTGATTTAATACCAAAGCCTCATCTGGTTGGCTCGGGCAATAGATCTTGAATTCAATTTATTTCGTCCCATTCATGGGCAATTGCTTCAGCTTGTTTGGAAGGGAAGGGATAGGAGAATGTTCATGAAAAACAAGAAGAGGTTGCAAAAAACGTATAGGATGTGGGCTTCCCATCTTTACTTTACTGAAAGCGGCTCTCTCAAGTTTCAGAGATTAATTTTTTGACCTGGCTTAATTTTCTTTTGGAGATTTGACTTTTGAGTCCACCTTTTGGATTGTTGTTCGCGGTTCCCTTGATTCTAGTGCGCCCATCTTTTTGTGTTGCTTTACCTTATACACCAATTCGTTTTACCCATATTCACTTAGGCCCTGTTTATTTGACGGAGAAAAGTAAAAAAGGTAAAGAGCGGTAGAAAATTTGTACTTGGTTTTACTATAAATAAGGGTATTTGGATAAGTAGTGTGAGAAATTTACTGACAAGGTCATTTAATGTAATAATTGTTGTTTGTTGATGTGCTATTTAACTTTTTCCACTCCACTCACATCCAAAGTCTTAACAGTTTTGGTAGGATTTCAGGAAAATGTTGTTTTCTCTCTTTGTCTCTCTCTCTCTCCTCTTCTCTTCCTATTTCTTTTTTTTTTTCATAGAATTCCACTCTACCTCCATTTCATTTCTTTCCTGTTTGATTCTACTACGCCTATCTTTTTGTGTTGCTTTACCTTATACACTGATTCTTTCTACCCATAATTGACTTAGGCCATGTTTGTTGGACGGAGAAAAGTGGAAAAAGTAACCAGGAGTAGACATTTTGTATTTGTTTGTACTATAAATGAGTATTTGGATAAGTAGTGTGAGAGATTTACCAGACAAGGTCATTTAATGCAGTAATTGTTGTTTGTTGATGTGTTACTTAACTTTTCCCACCCCATTCACTTCCAAAGTCCTTCCAGTTTAATAAAAGAATAATGTTTTTTATTTCTCGCTCTTCTCGTCCTGTTTCCTATCTTTTTTTTCCCATAAAATTCCACCCCATCACCATTTCCTTTCTTTCCCGTAGAATCTCACTCCACTAAAAGTTACGTATTCCATTATTTCTTTTCCTTCCTTTACTTGTCAACCCAACCCACAACATGTGGGAGCCACCTTCACAACTTTCCCACCCCTTTTTTATCCATTAAACAAACAGTTTCTTATCGCATCTTAGGTCATAATTTATTGATAGGGAAAAAGAACACTACTCGATAGTGTTATGTATGCCCAGACACATGGGGAAGTGGAATTAGGCTATGAAAAGACATCCATGCCTTGACTCCACTTCTCTGTGTTTGGGCTACGCAACACTATCGGACAATGTTCTTTCTCCCTTAAGGCCATGTTTGGTTGTCAAGACATAAATAGATTTGAGAAGTTTTGAAAATTTAGGGACTACCTCGTAATAGATCCATCAACAAGGTTTAAATTTTGTGAATAAGTAGTTCCAAAGCCTTCTGCCTACTTGTCAAATTTCAGCCCAAATAGAGTTTATGAAGTGGCAAAAGTTTTTGAAAATTTAGGTTTGATCAAATGGTGAATAGTCCTGATAGTCTATATATGCTTATCAAGACGAGGGGGCTGTTTTGATGAGCTATAACGTTTGAACTTGTTTTTTTTTCCCTGGAAGTTTTGTTGGAACTAGAAAAGAAACTGGAAGAGGCCAAGTTTTATATTTGTTGCTTGATCCGGGTTTAGAAACCATGTTGACTCCCACTTGACAAGTGCCCTTTTGTGATAGAAATTTTTTTTATGGGGATTGATGAGGGTAAAAGTATCTCCCACCAATTAGGCATCGACAACTGGCCTTATGCATGGGTAGATCCATACCTACCGTTGCTATTTACTGGCTGAGCAGGGTACGAGCTGAACAAAGTACAAACTAAAAGGGTCGAACAAACGACCTGGCCTCAACTAGCTTACTGACGCGATTCCGAGAATCAAGGACTGTCTAGCTCTGCAAATCTTATCGCTTGGAACTCACAGAAGCAATATCCAAGAGATCTATCCAAACATGGACTTCTAACCAAATAAGGCAACTTGCCTAACAAGACTCTCCCAGGAGATCTCCTACTTAGAACGAACTACTTGTCAAAAAAGGATTCTCCAAAATTTCCACATCCATTGGCCATTGCCTATGAATACTAAGGTATGCCCCCTTGCAGAAGGAGGATCATTTGATAGTACAACTCTCTTGAGTATCTGTTGTTAAAGAAATTTAACTTACGCATCAGAGAGTCCCCTGTAGGAATATCTCGGCTCTTCCTTGTCCCTTCTCTTGTGCAGGTCACCCGAAATGCCTAGGACCATTTTTTGCCACAACAAATTGGCATTGTCCGTGGGAAACGACATTAGCAAGCTATGATACCGATATGTCATGGAGCGAGGATGAATGAGTTGTGGAACTGGACGCAACAATAGTCGAGGAATTGACCGTGTCCTACCACCACTGTTACCTGCCCCAAGGGCTGAATAGCAGCCTGTTCCTGAAGCCTCAATGTGATGATCACCCCTTCTGTAATGATGATTTATCGAATCAAACAACATGGATGGGTTCTAGCTGAGCAGAGTGGATGAGCAAAGCCCTCATATGTGAGGCAAGAAAGGGAAGACCTCATCCATAAGGAAGGGCCTACTCCAATGGTGGGCAAGAGAAGACCTCATCCATGAGAAAGAGAGGCTGACCACAATGGTTGGCAAGAAAAGATCTCATCTATGAGGAAAGAAGGGCTGACCCCGAAGGTCGGTAAGAGAAGACTGACCACAATGTGTCGACAAATCCAAAGAAAAGACTTTATGATCGTAAGGAAAGAAGACCGATCACCATGCATTAGTAAATCCTAAGAAAAGACCTTACATTCGTAAGGCAAGAACACCGACCACTATGCGTTGGAAAATCTAGAAAAATACCTTATGATTGTAAGGCGAGAAGACCGACCACCATGTGTCGACAAATCTGAAGACTTTACATTCTAAGGCAACTTTAAAGACCTTATGTTCTAAGGAAAATACAAAGACCTTACTTTCTGAGAAAACCCTAAAGACCTTAAGTTCTAAGGCAAATGTAAAAGACCTTACTTTCTAAGGAAAATGCAAAAGATATTACTTATAAGGCAAGAAGACCAACCCACAGGTCGGCATTAAAGACCTTATGCTCTAAAGAAAGAAGACTGACCATAGGTCGACAAGAAGGAAACCAACCCACAGGTCGGAAACAAGGAGACCGACCCATGCTTATACCACCAGACGGAGCTTGTTCAGGAACAGGTATGCTTTGAAATCATTCTCTTTCATTCCTTCTGTGGCCTTTCCTTTGACTTCCTCTTGCTTTTACGATCAGGAGATTGCCAACCTCTAGATGCAAGTGGCGCAGCTTCAGCTTGGACTTGGATGTCTTGGATCTGTTAGTGGCCTTCCCTTTTCATGGATGACTTATTTGATGATGATGATGATGATGGATAGCCGTGAAGCTAGGAGCTCTTTTTTTCTGTGACTTTTTTTTTATTAAACTTTGTAAACAATATTCTTTCTTCTTCTTCTTTTTTTATTTTTTATTTTTTATTTTTTGTTTTTACTCTTGGTTTATGATACTTTGCTTAAAACTAACTACTATGGAATACTAGACATGCATTGCTTTTGGCTCCTTTTTGCTTGTTTGTTTGTTTGTTTTGTTTTTGTTTCTGTTTTTGTATTTTTGTTTCTTTTTTTTTTTTTTTTTTTTTTTTTTTTTTTTTTTTTTTTTTTTTTTTTTTTTTTTTTTTTTTTTTTGTTTTTTTTGTTTTTTTTTGTTTTTTTTTTGTTTTTTGTTTTTTGTTTTGTTTTTGTTTTTGTTTTTTTTTTTTGTTTTTTTGTTTTTTTGTTTTTTTTTTGTTTTTTTGTTTTTTGTTTTTTTGTTTTTTTTTTTTTTGTTTTTTTTGTTTTTTTTTGTTTGTGTTTTTTTGACGTAACTTCAATATATTATTTGTTTGTTGTGCATGATTTTATTCCTTAGATTTCTCGCTATCCATACAAGTGCAAACACATGAGATACGTCTAGTTATATAAAATCCTCAATTCATTGCAAGTTCAAATGATTCTAATGATTACAAGATATAAGACCCCACCAACTGCTCTACATTTATCATTGCCATGTCTTAGTAACAAACCAGACAACTAAGTTGGAAAAATCTTGAGGGGGGGAGGAAATCACGATCTCTTCAGGATCAACTTGCGGGAGCTTAAATTGCCATATGATGTAAGAGGGTAGATAAAATGATGTGTGAGTTAACCCCAACAATCTGATATAGTTGTACCCTAGGGTCTTCATCAAGAAATCGTTTTGCATCCACCAATGGTAGTCCCCCTGGTGTATTGGTTTATCTCTTATTTCCACCATAAATGGTCAAACTTGATCCGTAGGTGTTACACCCGTGCCCTAACCTGGTCAAATTTGAACTTTTGTGATAAATCTCGCACTAGATGTAGAAATTACCAGGGGTTCTGGCTTACGGAAGCCCATTACCACAAAGGAAGGATGACCCTACTTGCCCATGCATTTCATGTCTATCAAATTGGAGGGGATTCAAACCTCTCGACCCTAAGTGGTAAGTGACCTAGAACCTCCCCACTTGAGTCCCGCACGTAGTAGAAGTTGTCGGGAGCTTGTTAACATCCTAGGGTAACCCCCTAGTGAAAGGACAAAGGTGAACAAAAGGCTATTAAAACACAGCACCGAAAACAACCACCGAAAACTGCCTCTAAATTCGGTGACCTCAATCCGATGGCACTTGCTGTGCTGAAGTGGCTTCAATGCCCTTGGGTCCCACTGCTCGTGTCATGCTAGCTTCGACTAATCTCCCACACTACTGCACCCTTCCCCATGACTTGTACACTATATGAGTCTAAGGAGGTGGACCTGCATGTCTCGATCGATGACTTAACCCAGTTGAGTCCCGGATAGTTGCCCAACGAAATAGGCCCTAAGGCTTTGCACTATAAAAGAGAGAAGTGAGTTCATTTCCCACTTCTCACCTAAGGACTAACATGAGAGAGGGAGATAAAAGAGGAAAAAGAGAGAAGAAGAAGAAGAGGAAGAAGGAGAAGAAGGTAGGGAGCTCCCAGCTACGCATGTGGCTGCTGGTTGCCACCGAAGTAGGTGCTACCTTCCCCAAACCCTCATTTCCCTTCATTTTGGTCTTTTAGTAGTGAGCAAAGCATGGAATCATCGGGTTGGAAGGGTGAGCCTTGGCCTCGGCCCCGGTGCTTTTTGGCTATCGGTTTGGTGTGCATTGTACTCCCCCATATGTTTGCCGAGCTCAAACCAAATCGATCGTGCTCAGGCAACATTTTGACCAAACAGGGGGTTTGGCTTTCGACTGTTCGTTCACCGTATCTCCCAAACGTCCTGGTGGAAATGTGAGTAATTTGGATTAAATGAGAGATGGTAAGACCCCATACAATCTCTACGGAACAAATCCCGATGATTAAGTCCCAGCCAGCACAACCCCAAGAGGTGGTCGAATTTCTGGGTTTACATTGGAAATAGACCACCTAAAACACAATGGTAGATCCGATGACTTGTTTTCTGTTAACCCTGAGCCCTTAGAGAGCCACTGTCTAGGCCATCGAAAATAATAGGGTTGGATTTGGTGACTTGATTCTCGATTCGGTGACTTGTTTCCAGTGAACCCAAACCTTTTAGGAATCTACTATCCATGCCACCGGAAACAATAGAGCTGGATCCGGTGACTTGACCCTGGATCTGGTGACTTGTTCTGAACTGTCAAAATTGACTATTCTTGTACCTTTTTGGGGAAACCTGGTGGGTTCCCCTTAGGAGTTTCCAACACTCGTTAAGGCCCGTTTACCCTTGTACCTAGGACAAAGACAATCACAAAATAGCAAGGCCTAGCAGGGTTTGACATTGGGTTTACTACTTGGGAATTGCACCCATCCAGTCCACAGATGAGGTGAGTAGTGGTTTGGAGTGTCTTTATAACACTATTGAACAATGTGCATGCCATAGAAATCATGTCTATATAATTTCAACTGCTCGTATGATCTTATGAATTGTATAACATGTTGAATTATTTATGAATTGTATAACATATGTGATTTATTTTAACTGTATATATGTTGTGAATTGTGTAAAGAGATTCGGTATGGCCAAGGTGGTTTCGGTACCGTGATCGTTGTGTGGATGATTGCATCATGCATTGGGTGCACATTAGAGTTAGCTATAGTTGTGGATGCACTTTGTGGCTGATATTAATTTCGGTATTGTGTACTCCATGGCTATACTAGGATATGGGCGCGCTTTATGATCGATGGTAATTCCTTTTTTTTGATAAAAGGTCATATATATTAAAAAGATGAGAAAAAATTGTACAAGGAACCGAACTCAAAGAAAATATACGGAAACAATCACAAATCTTAGAATCATCACCCACCTACGGCATTGTCATCAATAGGAAACGATTCAAGGCGCTAGGAAGAAAAAACCAAACCACTAATAGAATTTGAATCGTGACCTACCCATCGCATCATCAGACAAAAACTGAAGCACATCCGTTGGCCACACCAAATTGGTAGTAGATACTTCCTTCTTAGCTGCCACATTTGCAAGAAAATCTGCTAAGGGATTAGCCTTCCGATAGCAATGAGTGATTTTTCGGAAAATACCCCTAAGATAAGAAAGAAGATAAGACCACTTCTGCCATACAAACCATAGGACCAATCCTCTTCGCACCATGAGAGCCATCAAGACCGAATCACATTCAATCCACAACGAAGAACACTGTAACTCTCTCACTCTTTCAATTCCTTCCATCAATGCATGGAATTCAGCTTGAAAACTAGAAGTGTTCCCCAAAAAGGAACTGAAAGACGAGACTATCTGAGCATTGCTATCCCTTATCAAACCACCTGCCCCTGACTTTCCTTGATTTCCCAGCGAAGAACCATCACAATTTAACTTCCACCAACATCGGTGGCAGCTGTAAAACTTCCAACACCCCCTTCATCCTTCAACTTGGCACCACTGTGTTCAGACTACTACACCATTGATGATCCAATCTTGATTTGATTCTATCATGCCTCCCTGGACCACGCCTTTTGATCTCATTAATAGTGGACAACAAGACCTGTCCATATGACCGATCAATACCCATAAGTCTCCTCAAGTTCCTCTCCATCCATATAAAGTATGGAATGAGGAACAACCCCACAATCCACATTTGAGATAGACCAATACCGCTGGATTTTGGGACCACTAGTTAATGTGCTCTGAGAAATCTTCCCACTGCTTTGGCCAGGGAATTCCAAAAACCTCTGCAAACACACTCCATATAAAAATAGTGCCTTCACATTCCAAAAATAGATGAGAAATTGACTCCTCGGCCTTTTTACATATCTCGCACCTGGAAGGCAAACACATACCTTTTCTCTTCACCTTCTCATCACAAGGCAGCTTACCATGCATTAACTTCCATACAAATACCGACTAACGAGGCAACAAATAAGACCCTCACATCACCTTTTCCCAACCCACCTTAGGTCTTCCACTTCTCAATGCCTCCCAAGCAGACCTTGTAGTGAAAGAGCCTAAAGAAGATAGGGACCAGCAACATCTATCATTCTAATCCAATGACAGAGGGAAACTACTGATTTCCATGAATATGTGATTCAAGAAATTAGAAGAAACACGAGGGAAACTCCACTGATCGCCCATCACAAAATCAGCAACCCTGCATATGCTTTGATAAAAACGAGACAGAGGGAGAGGAGATAGCTCTGCAATTGAATGGGGTCCCAACCATCTATCTTGCCAAAACAAAATATCCTCACCATTTCCCACTATCCAATGCTCATAAGTAGAAACAAAATTCCACATCTTTGCTATACCTTTTAACACCGAAGAAGATTTACACCCCACCTTGAGTCTTCCCCCGTCGTCCATAAACCTCGCCCACAAGAACTTACTAAATGCTGTCTTTTTATCCTTCATTTTCCACACGAGTTTACTAAGACATGCACAGTTCACATCCCTCATTCTTTTGATTCCTAAGCCCCCTTCAGCCTTAGGCCTACAAAGATCATCCTATTTCACTATTATTTTCTTAACCGTGTCAATCTCCCCAGACCACAAAGAAGTTTCTCATCCAGGACTCCACTGTTTTAACCACAGATTCAGGCCACCAATAAACTGAAAAGTTATGAATTGGTAAACTTGAGATCACAGATCGAATCAACTCCACACGACCTGCCATAAAAAATAGTTTGCCCCTCCATTCCTACAAGCGAGTCTTAATCTTATCCATCAAAGGGAGCATCCTTTCCTTCTTGACTGACCCTTTAAATATCTCAACCCCAAGATACATTGTACACAGAGAAAAGATAGGAATACTAAGCAAATCAGCAATAAACCTCTTCATGTGAGGAGCTACCTTACGAAAAAAAATCTTACTCTTTTCCATATTATATTTTTGACTAGAGAATTGCTGGTATTTTTGAAGGAAATCTCTCAAACATTTGACATACTTGGCAATAGCATTCATGAAAATAAAAATATCATCTACAAATAACAGATGACTGGGAACAATCGCACCTCTTGGCCTAGGGAGAGCCTTCATCTTCCCCTCCTTCAACAAACCATTTAGACCCCTACACAACACTTCCTCAACAAGAATGAAGAGCATAGGGGAGATTGGATCCCCTTACCTCAAACCTTGTTCCACACTTGTGAGGGTAGCGGCCGAAATTTCTTCCCTTCTTCCCCCTTTTGTGGGAGGGAAAAAAGAAAGACTTTTGGTTTCGGCCCTCTCTCCTCTCTTTCTCTTTCTTGGGGAGGGGTGTATTGTGTGTGCTTACCTACAGGCTCCGCACCACCGTACCACCGCACGGAGATACGTGGGGCCCTATTTTTCTCAGGAGTGTAGGGGTCGTCATTGAGGTGGGGATTTGATGATGGTCCAATACGGGGGATTAGGATCATGCAAAAGGGGGTTTGGAGTCACCATCTAGGATTATGGGCCTAGGACCTGGGGGTGGGTCCAATTCCTAAGAAAAGGGCCCAGAAATTGGTCTGGTCTAGAGATTTAGGGTACATGTCAGGTTGTATAGTTGGGAAGGTGTTAGGCATCCAATCTACCCGATTCAACCAATCTTCCTACTAAATGCTTGAAAACGAACATTTATCACAATTATTCATATTCTGCATACATGGCTAGGTTATCACACATATATACATTAATTGAATTTAATTAATTATGTACACTAAAACAAGGTCAATAAAAAGTCTACATTATGCTAATTTGGATGAGTTTTAGGTCAAGAGAGGTGGACCCCCTGATTAATGCTGGCACGAACTTTCTTGTGGATTCTCCTAGCTCAGGGGAAGATTTTCTTGACCTCCAACTTCCTTTTTCAAGAGATGCTAACTATGATAATATTCGAATAGAGTTCCAGTTAGGAATGGTTATTTTTGGATTTGAATTTTGATAGAGCTTTGGCTAGGGAAAGCTACTTCCGGGCTTAGGTTGAGATGTCACTTCAGAAAAGCTTCCGCTAGGGAGGGGGTACTTCTAGATTTTGGCTAAGGTGGCACTCCAAAAGAGCTTTCGCTAGGGATAGGCTATGGGAGGGTTAGGCTGAGGTGGCACTCTGATAGTGCTTCCGCTAGGGATAAGCTATCGGAGGGCTAGTCTGAGGTGGTACTCCGACAGAGTTTCCACTGGGGATAGGCTATGGGAGGGCTAGGCTAAGTTGGCACTCTGGCAGAGCTTCTGCTAGGGATAGGCTATGGGAGGGCTAGGTTGAGGTGGCACTTCGGCAGGGCTTCCGTTAGGGATAGGCTATGGGAGGGCTAGGATGAGGCTTGAAGAAATTTGAATGATTGAAGAACGTTAAAGGCCCTAAGAACACTTCGAAGATTCGAAGTGTATGAAGATCGCTTCGAACACTTGAAGAACATCAAAAGGGTGAAAAACAAGGGTAGAGTTTCACCTACAAGGGATCTCACTTGAAAAACTTCGGATGATTGAAGAACTTTGAAGGCCCAAAGAACACTTCAAAGATTCCATTGTTTTTGAATCTTCTAAAATTGCTTCAAAGACTTGAAGAACTTCAAAGGGAGAGGGGATAGAGGGGCAAAACTTCTCTACAAAGGGTGCTCACTAGGAGGCTTGAGTGTGAAAAACCAAAGGGAGGGGGGATTTATAGATTTTTTGGGCCAATGGGGGTGGAAATGGGGATTTCCTTGACCAATGGGGTAAAAAAGTAGATTTTTGGGCCAATAGGATGAAAGATGAATTTTCTTGGGTTTTTGGGCTAATAGGGTGAAAGATGAATTTCCTTGGCCAATGGGAAAAAGATGTTTTTCTTAGCTAATGCGGTGAAAAGATGCTTTTCTTAGCCAATGGGGTGAAGGAAGTGATTTTTTGGCCAATGGAATGAAAATGATGCTTTTTTGGCCAATGGGAGGTCACGGTGTAGGGTATGCTAGTTGGGCGTATAGTACATAAGCAGGTGAAGAGAGAATCTCATCCAAAATCTAGTCATTGGAGTGAGGGTTCCAATCGCTGGTGGGAGTGTGCGGGTGAGCATGGGGCCGTATAGTAGGAGGGTGGGGCCACGTAGCAGGAGGGCTGGACTGCACGCAGGGGGCCGCACACAGGAGGGGTGAAGCCGCATGTAGGGGGATAGGGCCATGTGTAGGGGGCGGGGCCACGTGTAGGGGGCAAGGCCACATACAGGGGTAGTAAGGTCGTGTGTAGGGGGCAGGGCCGTATGCAAGGGAGTGGGTCCATGCATAGTGAGGGGCAGGGCACTCATGGGCAAGCTTAGGGGCACACATGGGTAGGGCTAAGGGCTCATGTGGGTGGGGCTTTGATGCATGAGGCTAAGTGTGGGTATGCATGGTGCTTGCATGGGCAGGGTTTGGTGCTTGGATGGCTAGTGTTTTGGTGTTCATGGCTAGTGTGGGTGTGCATGTTGCTCGTATGGGCAGGGTTTGGGTGCTTGCATGGGCAGGGTGTGGGTGTGCATGCTCTATCTTTTGGCAATGACTGTAGGAGATCTAACGGTCTGATTTTGACGTATCATATGTTGTTGAAATCGTGATTCTGAGTAATATCCATCCATATGGTCACTTTGGACCGGATTCCTTCGTATATGAGAAGTCATAATTGGACCTTTCTTTTCTTCTGCTTGAGGTTTCTAGGGGTTTTGGGTAAGTATGGAGAGTTTCATGGTTGAGTTACCTCAGTCAGTTGTCATCTTTGTTGATTGGAAGCAAGAGGTCGCATCCATGATTCGTAAGTTATCAAAGTCGGGGGAGAGTGACAAAATTGGGTGTCTATAGAATGTCCCTCTTTGGTCAAGGGCTATGCCAATAGCCAAAGGACAAAGAAAAGAGCGACTACATTTTGTCACCTGGAGCATGTACTGCTGTTATCTTGCTCAACAATGATAGAGTTAAAAAATGCAACAGGTAATATCTTTAACTACTCATAGTTTAGGATCTTACCTGGGCCATTAATTATAGGAAAGAAATTCGCTGCTCTTTCAATCCTGCAAAAGATGTCAGTACTTGATTCTTGACTTTCCTTGGCTGGGCTTCCATGTGCCAGTCTAGGGGGTCCGAGGCTGTCGATTATAGGAAACAAATTCGCTCTCTTTCAATCCTGTAAAAGACGTTAGTACTTGATTCTTGACTTTCCTAGGCTGGGCTTCCATGTGCCAGTCTAGGGGGTTCGGGGCTGTTGACTATAGGAAATAAACTCGTTTCTCTTTCAATCCTACAAAAGACATTAGTACTTGATTATTGACTTTTCTAGGCTAGGCTTCCATGTGCCAGTCTAGGGGAACCGGGGCTATTGACTATAGGAAAGAAATTTGCTACTCTTTCAATCTTGTAAAAGACATTAGTACTTGATTCTTGACTTTCCTAGGCTGGGATTTTATGCCAGTCTAGGGGATTGATCTTAGGCCACTTGGATTGTAGGACCGGCTATCTCCATCTTGTCTCCCTAGGTCGGCTCACTCGGACTGGTCTAGGAAAATTGGTCTTAGGCCACTTGGACCGTGGGACCGGCTATCTTAGTTTTGGCAAATACATTGAATCTGGACCCCTTGGGGCTGGTTCAATGGGATTAGGCCACCTGGGGTTGGATCAATGATTCCTTCATCCTTGATTCTTGTTCTTTGATCCTTGATTTTGATTCTTGAATTTGGAGCTTTGAATTGGAATCTTGATTTGCTTTTGACTTGAATTTGATTTGAATTTTGGGATTTTGTATTTGACTTGAATTTGATTTGAATTTTGTATTTGACATGAATTTGATTTGAATTTTGCTTTTTTTTTTTTGTGGGAATCGTCGGTTTGCACCTTGAAATTGGAATTTTGATGGGAATTTCCATCAATTCCTTTTTTTGAAATCTGAATTTTCGGGCAATAAAATAGTCCCCCCTCCCACTTACTTCTCATTTTTGATTTTCCAGGTTGAGAGTGAGTTTTGGGTGGGTTAACTTAGTCTTTTCAAAATTCTTTGAAGATCTTCAAGGCCATTCGAAGCTCTTCACCCTTTCTTCAAATTTCTTTGAAGATCTCAAACTTCCTTTGAAGCTCTTCAAAGATCTTCAAAGTTCTTGAGGAGGGAGCTATTTGGTGAATTTAAAATCTTTTTGTGCTTTTCTATAAACTTTTTAAATTTTTGGGGTTCTTTGTAATTTTGAAATTTTTTGGCGGAAAGGAGGAAAAAGAACCCCCAAAGGGTGCATACTAGATGGCATAGCAAGCCATGACCCCTCGGTTGGGGGAGGCGAGAGTTCCGTGGGATGGTACAATGGACAGATGCACCAGGGGACCCAGGAGCATATCTGTAATTTCGTGTGGGGCACATGGGTAAGTCTTCTTTTCCTTGTTTATTATTTTTGAAAAATCATGCATTTATTATTATTATTACTTTTTATATTTTCTTCTCTTTTCTTTTAGGTACCCTGCGAGGTTGGGCCTCCCGCATTGGCTAGATACGGCCATCCTAACACATCTGAGAGTGTTACTGGGTACCTCCCCATAGGGTCAGACGTATTGTGGATGAACCTTACCTGAGCCGTTTGGCCTAATCGAGCGATGATGGCTGAGCACCCATTCCTTTCATCTTCCCATGGGCGAGATTGCCATTACACTCTTTTGCTTCTATGCCCTGATTGGTATAATGTTTAGGAGTAGACCCTTGACTCTGCCTAAGACCATGGAGGTAGAGGATTTCGTGGATTTGACCAGGATTGCTATTTCTGCTAATCAGACATTCATCTCCTTGGGTGATATCACAACTCGTTGGTGGAGATCCAATATGAGAGTGAATTCCGATACGATCCCACAGTTGGTCCGTTCCTTCCTCCTATTAGCTATGGGGCAGTGCCTCTTTAGCACTCTCCAAGGTAGGATAGATACTAGTATGGCTGCCCTTTTCTAGAATCTTAGGGAGGTGGACACTTGGGATTGGGGCAGGGCGGCCTATACATACCTGCTGTAGATGCTTGATCTTTTGGCATATGGTGACCGTGGCCTCAAGGGAGTGGGCTATATTATCTAGGTAATCCCCTAATCATACACCTTTACTTTCATTTGGCAACATCTTCTTATCTTGATTTCTCCAAATTAGCCTTAGTGTTATGAGCATCTAGGGATTATGGCTCCCATACTGAGCAACCCACAGGTATCCTTCTTCCCTATGACCATATGATGGGGAGATAGGCAGATTCTTAGGGGCTGACACCTTCCTTCAAGGCCCACCGTTCACTCTCTCTTGAACGAGCTTACTGAGGTAAGTTATATTTGGCTCTGAGTTTTCCTTTACCTTTGTTGTACTCACTGCTTCTGAACTTATAGGTCACTTGGAGACATTTTCGGCACATTGGGTTCCCGATTGCCAAGGAGGCTGTTTGGGCAAGATACCTGACTGAGCATAGAGTCCTATTTCAGGGCCTGAGTAGGTCACTTTTCAGTGGTCTGGTGCAGATCGACACTTTCCTCCTTGCCTTCCTCCTCCCATTATTCATCATCTAGATCTCATTCCTGAGGACCAGGTTGAGGAGCTAACTGAAGGAGTATGGGATGGCTCTTTTTTAAACATGGATGGAGATTATGAGGCCTTCTTTGAGAAGGAGATAGTTTGCATCCCCCTTGGTCCCACAAGTCCAATGGTAAGTTCCCCTTTTTGAGTGTTCTTTCCATATTTCAAATCCTTTTTCTGATGGATGTTCTTTCAATGGTGAACACGCCCTGCGGCTCCTTTTGCTGTTCAGCTGCAATCGAGTGATGTCGACTCCTCCTTCACCAGACCTTCTGCTGTTGCAGGAGGATCTCACAACATGGCCACCATCCCTTTTCCTGGCTTCCTTGGTTGGTTTTATCCTTGATGCGACAACCCCAGTATCCCAAGGCTTCTGGAACGAAAAATGGATAGAGACGCCTCTCTCGGATTGCCTATCCCTTATGACTGTGTGAGTGCCAAATCATTTCTCATCTTATTGCCTTTTAACTTCTTTTTGTTGACATGGTCCTTATCAGGCGTCTTCAAAAGCCTACGCAAAGATTAGATGAATGCATCAAGGTCTTTGCGATGAGTTGTTCTTTCGGGTATCATCCTTTCCATCTTTCATCATTTTCTCTTATTTTGTCCATTTCTTATACTTCCCAAGATGGGGAGATTACTTCTTTGAGGGGATAAGTTAATTCCTAGAGAGAAGTGATCACTCAGCAAGCTACTTAGATTCGGGACCTTACAACGAGGATGGCGAGTTCATGATTGACATTTGATATCTCCCAAATGTTTCCCATGGGTGAACTTGAGTACTGCACGGATGAGGAAGCCGACTCTTAAAGACTTGTTCCTTGCAAGACTTATGTTTTTTTTTTTTTTTTTTTTTTTTTTTTTTTTTTTTTTTTTTTTTTTTTTTTTTTTTTTTTTTTTTTTTTTTTTTTTTTTTTTTTTTTTTTTAATTTCCCATGTTTATTTCTTTTTTTATTTTAACTTTTGTAAACTTTTATTTTGGAATGGGAACCTATCTTTTGCATTAAAAAAATATCTTTTGTTCATGAATTTGAATTTTAAGGCACGATCAATTCCACAACTCAAGTCTTTATTAGAATAACTGGAATAATGTGAAAATCCAAATATCACCTCACTTTACTACGAAGTGAATTACACAGAATGGAAGTAGATTTCCTACCAAAGATTGGATAGGTAGGCAACAATGTGGGGAGACAGTTCTTGGGGTGGGTAGAAATACACCAACTCCTCTGGGTCCTCTGCTTCCAGTCCATACTGTCAGCTAATGTAAGTGGGCAAGTAAAAAGATGTATGAGTCAATCCCATCAACCTGAGGTAGTTGCAACCAAGGGTCTTCATTAGAAAATCATCTTGTGGCCACCATGGGCATCTCCATGCAATATCCCGTACAGTTCTTCCTTGTAAGTACTCTTCCCAATTAATGATGAGCTTGAATTCCAAGAGTTCCCTCTTGTCTTGGGAGCAAAAAACTCTGAGTTGGCATCCATTTAACGGCCTGGTCAGTTTCAGTTCCTCAAGTAGCCAAAGTTGAAAAATAACAGGACTTCCTTGATAATAATCAATTCCAAATTTATAGCTGTGGGTCATGTCATCAAATCCCTTAAGTGTCTTTGCAAGGATGGTGGGGATGATATCACCTCCTTCCTTCAATTGCTTTATCACCTCTATCAGAAAAAGTGATGCACCACGTCAAGGAGTTCGGAGAGCATAGAGAGCTATCATGCAAAATAGATAAGCATCTTGTGATCTTTGCTAATGGATTCCTCCCAGTAATAGATACCAAGTGAAGATCCTGGCCACCTTCAAAATGTCCATCTTCTCATATCTAATGAACTGCTTCATTTCCTCCTTTTCCCATCCAAAGAAGCCTTGAATTTCTTCCGAGTAATCTTTCTTCAAAGAGGTTGAATCAATCTGCCCTTAGGTGGAGATAGCATACAAACTCGAAATTCTTCGAGAGTTGGGCAGATCTCAACTATCCCAAATCGAAATATGTGAAGATCATTATCCTAGTATTGAGATACCTGTCGGAGTAAACTGTGATGTAGTTCTACACTCGATCCGATTGAGTATGGATATACTCATAGATTCTAGCAGTCCTAGTGCCATAATGCTTATGTCTAAGGTCCATTTTCTCAATGTCTCGTCCAAAGAGTACATGACCTTTCTTGCAACCATTGCAAACAAAGAGGAGATCTGATTTTTAAAGTATCATTCATTAGCTGTTGACATAACCAAACCTTTACCACTATTGCATCAAAGTCTTTTTTTTTTTTTGACTAATCAAGGATGGGGAATGAACTGGCCTTGATTTACTAGTGGTGGGTGGCGACTTTTAGGGAATGGAATTCTAGATAAACATTTGGAAGAGTATAAGTGAGTGACAAATATCTAATGACCTTGTTTGCCAAATGGTGATTCTTGGGGGACATAAGCTATGATGATCTTTTAGATACCTTGATTATTAATTTAGGAACCAATTTATTGCCTTGAGATTGTTAAGACCGCACTTGCACATTTCAAGTTGCCTACGTATCCTTTGAGAGGAATCAGGTCAAGCGTAGTTCGGGCTATTCACCCTTTTAGACATAATATCTCTTGAGTTAATCCATGTTGACCAATCTGGGTATTTCTTCGTCATTGTGGTCTGTGAGCTTCACAGTCTTGCCTGGTAGAATTTCTTTGACAGTGAATGGGCCACTCCAGTTGGGCCTGAATTTTCCTCTTGGGTTATGATTGGGGCTCTTTGTTCTCGAAGAACAAGTTCACCCACTTTTATGTGATGGGGCTTCACATTCTTGTTGAAGGCCCTTGCCATTCTTAGTTGATATTTCCTCAGACTATCCATGGCCTTCATACATCTTTCATCAAGCAAATTGAGCTAATCATGTCTGGCCTTCACTCATTCTCCTTTAGAAAACCTATTATCCAGAAGCACTCTTAGGGATGGTACTAGGAATTCCACTGATAGAATTGTCTCAACCCTATATGCTAAGGAAAATTGAGTTGCCTCTGTCGAGGATAGTACAGAAGTCTGATATACCCATAAAGCAAATGGAAACTTATCCGCCCAATCCTTGTGTGCTTTAGCCATTTTTTGTAGGATGACCTTGATGTTCTTGTTAGTTGCTTCCACTGCCCCATTTTTCTGTGGCTTGTAAGTGGTAGAGCGGTGCCTTTTGATACCGAACTTTATATAGATCTTATCCGTTTAACCCCAGAAATGGGATCTTTGATTCGATATCAGCTCTTGGGGCATTCTATATCGACAAATGATATTTTCTTGGATGAATTTTCCACCTTAGCAGATGTGAGGACTGGACATGACTGAGCTTCTATCCACTTGGTAAAATAATCAATAGCTATCAAGATAAACTCGTGACCATTGGATGCTTTGGGGTTGATCTTTCCTATGACATCAATGACCCAAGTAAAGAATGACCAAGTAGAACTGAGTGACTGCAATTCCGTTGGTAGGATGTGTATGATATTGACAAATATCTAACATTTGTGGCATCTCTTGACAAAGCTCACACAGTCTGCTTCCATTGTATTCCAGTAGTATCCCCGTCTGAGAATCTTCTTAGCTAGCATCTTGGCATTCATATGAGGTCCTCAAAGGCCTTGATAAATTCCCCCATGATTGTTGTAGCTGTTGGGAATATGCCCACACTCCTATATGTGTTTTGGTATTAACAAATAAACATGTATAGTAAACTTGATTGATAAGTGTGAATAGTATAAGAAGATATTTCTATCTATGCATACTTGGAGAGCTCAAGTCAAGAACTCAAGGAACAAGATTTGGAGACACAACCTAGAAGCTTAAAGAGATGGAATGCCAAGAGAAGATGAAGACTCCAAAGTATCAAGTAATGATTCAAAGCGTCAAGACAAGATGAAGACCTCTAGGATAGAACCATTCTTCATATTGTATCTTGTAGTCCTTGTATATATATGTGCACGCCCCTCATGCATCGCATATTGATGAGCACATTTATGTGTGAAATCTAGAGCAAGTAGATCATGTATTTTACATATTTAGAATGGAGCTCCCTTGGGTTTTACTCTCTTTTTGCATATTTTATATTTTCAAGGCCTTAAGGACTATCAGACGCTATATCTCCAATTTTACACGTAAAGAGGTCCTGTTTCTTTTCATGGTTATGAAGAGGATGAATTTCTGAGTAAGATGAACATGTTCAATTAAAAGTACATGTTCGTTTGGTCAACCGTACAAGTGATTATTTTTTTTGGGTCAGAAAAAGAATAATGGATCAGAACTGAATCGATGCAAAACCAGCCCGTTTGCAGTTGTCCTAGGGTACAAGGAATATTCTAAATGCCAATAAGAATCAATGGACTACACCTTTAAGTGATTGAAGATTCATTTTTGGTAACAACAACTACCTAGCGTAGTTGGTGAGTTGTGGTGTGCAAAATCCCTTCCTTATTAGGAGGTCTCAAGTTCGAACCTCTTGGCTATCATTTTTTATATATTTTTTAAAAATATTTTCTTTCTCCTACTCATCACTTAAAGAAAGGAGGTCGGCCAAGAGGTTTGTGCGCAAGTTGAAGAGAAAAAATAGGAAAGAAAAAGAAAAGACAAGGGCATGGATGTAATTTTTCATTAAAATAGAATATTGTCCAAATCCAAGTAAGAGAAATCGGCCAAGGGGGGTTTCTTGTGAAAGAAGAGAGAGAAAAATAGAAAAAGGGAGAAAGAAAAGGAAAAAAAAAAGGCAAAAAAAAAATATGAGAGATTCTCTCTCCACATATTTTCTCTCTTTCTCTCTTCTCTCTCCTCCACCTCATCAACAAGATAAAAAAAATCCTTTTTTTTAGAAGCTAAAATCGTTAGCTTCCATCCCCCATTCTCTATATAATAGAATAAACACAAGGGGAGAAGGCATTTCATTCTTCTTGTAGATTTTTTTTAGTTATTCTCTCTCTCTCTCTCTCTCACTCTCTTTAGTTTTAGTTCTTCATTGTTATTGCTTTAATCACTTTTGTAATAGATTTTTGATTCAATTAATGCAAGCGCTCTTCTATTTTTATTCAGCCTTTTATGTTTATGATTTATGCAATTGAGTTGTAATTTTTAAGTTATAGTTCAAGGCTTAGATCTAGGTGACAAGATCACGAGCCGTGAAGCATGTCTTATTTTCAAGTTTAGTTTTTTTTTTTTTTTAAGATTTGTTTTCTCCAGGCCTAGAAACTTTAGATTTGGTTAATTCTAGATCTGGTTTTTAGGGTTGGTAGTATCTCAAATCACCTAAGCTCTCAAGTTCAAGCATTGATTCAGATAGGTAGGCTTATTCAATAGTCTTCTCTCCCCCCTCTCATTCCCTCTTCTGACTATCCTTTCTTTATTAATTTAGGATTTTAATTTCAGTCGTTACATTATTGCTTTGCCTTTCCCCCAAGGTTCATGGCTAGTGTATGTGTTGGATTTGCCCCTCCTAGCCATAAAACCATCATTTTATTATTTTTTATTTTAATTGCCTCCCTTTCCCTAAATCCAAGTAGAGTAACCTTTGTAAGAGTGACTCTCTGGTCAAGTAGGGAAGCTCATATTATGATCCATCCCTCGAGCTAAGTAGAGAAACCTACTTGTGAGTCTCTCTCTAGCTTTATCCCCTTTCTTTTACTTTATTTTTATTTCAACATTTTTTTCCTCCATTGCTTTTTAATTGTATGGGTTGTTTATTTTCAGTTATTTATTTATTTAATTTTAATTATGTGGCTTGCGTATTTAAATTCTTAGATGATAAATGGTTAGGATGTTATTTTAGATACATATGTTTAGGATGGTAGTTAGAGTTAGATCACAACCATTAATCGATTTACTTTTGCATTATTAAAAGAAACCAAAAATAAAGTGGCTGCTCTCCCTATGTTTGACCCGTAGCTACACTGATTAGTATGCTTATGGTTATATTTTAAATCCTAACAAGTTTTTGGCACCGTTGCTGGGGAGACAGTTCCATATTATTTTTCACTTTTTTTTGATAAATCGGAGTGCTTTGTTTGATTTGTTTTGTTTTTTCTTTTCTTTTATTGAATTCCTAAGAAGAACAACTTGCAATAATAGTTGCATCAGTGGAGGTCACCAAGCCTCACAATATGATAAAGACAGGTTTCTCCTTGTAACAGTACCTCAGGAATTGACCTGAGCAACCCGGATCCCTGCCAGTAAGCTCCCAAAAAGTAAAAAAGAAAAAAGGTTTTTCTTTCCATTCTTTTGTGCTTGTCTTACTCTAGTTGTGGGTAGTTTTCTATTGTATGAGTGTTACGTGGGTACGTAATACTAAGAATCAATTAGAAAGAAGAGATTCAACAAGTAGTGACCCTATACGTTTGTTCTCTTTAAAACCCTTCAATATGGGAGACCAATAGCAAAACCCTCCACATAAATCTCTGAAAGATAGATTCTACCTTGCTAGAGCAGCCCAACCTTCCTGCATAGTTCTACCACAAGACCAGGACAATAATTTTGAGCTCAAATCTCAGTACATCACTATGTTGCCCGACTTTCATGGGCTGACCTTTGAGGATGCATGCCTATTTCTAAGGGAATTTGAAGAGGTATGTATTCTAATTAAGATCCAATAGCTTTCTGATAATGCTGTTAAGCTTAGGTTCATCACATTTGCATTGAAAGACCAAGCTAAGAAGTGGTTGTATGGGTTATCCACAAATTCCATAACCTTATTATGGGAACAGTTCACAGTTGTCTTCCTTAAGAAGTTTTTCGCAACTCACAAGACCAATAAGCTTAGAAGTGATATCCTTCAGTTTAGGCAAAAGCCTAGTGAGTCATTTTCTAAACTTATGGAGAGATTCAAGGATCTACTCCAAGAATACCCTCAGCATGGCCTAGACTTATGGCATTTATATCAAATAATTTATAAGGGTATTGATTTACCAACTAAACAAATGATAGAGTCTATGTGTCCTGAGGGATTCACATCCTTTACAGATGCAGAAAAGGCATGAAAATTCTTACTTGACTTAGCTGACAAAACCCGTGAGTGGGAATCAACCCAAGAGAGTGAAAGAACCATAGGAGAGAAATGATATTTTGTGGATGGGATAGTAGTCAAGGAAGCCCATTTGGATATCCTAATCAAGAAAATTGAGGCTATTATTCCTAGAGAGACATCATCAAACAATTTGGTTAAGATATGTGCTTGGTGCCAGTCCACTAGACATGTCATAGAAGAATGCCCCAACATCTCTTGGGGCACTTCTAATGAGAGTATTAATGCCTTATACCAGAATAATCCATATAGTAACACCTACAATACAGGATTGAGAAATCACCCAAATTTCTCCTAGAATTAGGGAAACCAAGCAAGACCTTCTAATTTCCATAACTAAAGTCAACCTAGACCCCAATGGCCTCCCTTTGCACAGCAATCTTTTTCCCAAAATACTTTTCCTAGGTCAAATGTAGGACCTCAGGCTAGTTTTTCTACGACCCCTCTCCTATCATCTTATCAGCAACTCCCTGGGTTTACCAACACTGGAGAGGCAAGTAGGGTAAGTGATTTGAAAAAGAATATGGCCTTCTTTATGACAAACCATCAAAATCTTACAAGAGAACTCTTCTAAGTTGTCTCAATTTTGTGTGAGAGGGAGAAGGGAATTTTACCCGGTCAACCAGAGCCTAACCCTAGGCATCATCAGCCTATTAGCTCACAAGCGCTAACTACTTTACCATTGAATATAGTACAAGGTCAGACCCAACAAGGGCCCTCCAAACAATGTAATGTTGTTTATGCCCTTAAGAGTGGTAGAGAGTACCAACAGAGTATTCTTAATCTTCCTTATCCATTACTCCTATTAACTCTCCTTCTGTTGAGGACACAAGTGTGCCTCTTGTTCCAAGTTCGTCAGATGAACCTAATGATTTTTCTGAAAAAGGACAAATCCCTAACAATCCTTATGTTCTTCCTGTCCCATTTTCTAATCGCTTGGTAAACAAAAAGAAGACTACTTCTATGGATAAAATTTTAAAATTATTTAAAAAAGTGAAAGTGAACATCCCTCTTTTGGATGTCATATCCCAAATCCCCACCTATGCAAAGGTCCTGAAAGATTTGTGTACTCACAAATGTATCATTAGTGTGCCCAAAAAGGCATTCTTGGCAGGTGACATTAGCTCCATAATTACTCAGCCTACAATAGCCAAGTGTAAGGATCCAAGGATCCCTACCATAGCTTGTGTCATAGGCAATACCTACATTGAGCATGCCTTACTTGACCTTAGCGTAAGTATGAATCTTTTACCTTATCATATGTACAAGCAGCTAGGATTGGGAGAATTGAAAACCACTGGAACTATTCTTCAGTTGGCAGATAGGTCTGTTAAGATTCCTAAAGGGATGGTTGAGGATGTCTTACTAAAGAAGGGGGAATTTATTTTTCCTGTTGATTTCATTATATTAGATATTAAGCCCTTCTCAACCAAGGATGAGATCCCAATAACTCTAGGAAGACCATTATTGGCTACCAGTAATACATTAATCAATTGCTGGAATGGTTTCCTAAGGTTATCTTTTGGCAACCAAGCGATTGATTTTAATATGTTTAGGATAGACAAGCAACCACATATGGAAGAAGAGATCAATATGCTTGAGGATTTTTTGGATTTTTCTGATGATTTAATTATCAAATTTGATATTAATTTTGATTTAGAATACCAAGAGTGTATAGATGAGTTGGATGATGATAGTGCAACTTTATTTTCTGAAGTCCTAAGTCTTCACACACCAATGGAGCCCTGATGACCCCTTTCCAATTCCATTCCCAAACCTTCCATAGTTGAGCCCCCTAAGCTAGATCTTAAGAGGCTGCCATATAATTTGAGGTATGCTTTCCTAGGGCCCAACTAGACTCTTTCTGTAATAATTTCTTCAAATTTGACTTCTAGTCAGGAAGAGGGGTTATTTAAAGTGTTAAAAGACCATAAGAAAGCCCTAGGTTGGACTATGACTGATATCAAGGGTATAAGCCCTTCTATTGTGCAACATCATATATATCTTATGGAGGATTCCAAACCATCCACGGAACCCCGAAGAAGAGCTAACCCAGTGATGATGGAAGCTATTAAGAAAAAGATCCTAAAGTACTTGGATCATGGAATAATTTATCATATTTCTGATAGCCAATGGGTAAGCCCAGTTTATGTAGTGCCTAAGAAGACTGGTGTTACTGTAGTTTTCAATGCCAATATCGAACTGATTCCAACTCGCGTCCAATTAGGGTGGAGAGTGTGTATAGACTATAGGAACTTAATGTGGTAACCTAAAAGGATCACTTTCCATTGCCATTCATTGATCAGATGTTAGAGAGGTTAGTGGAATATGAATATTATTATTTTCTTGATGGATATTCTGGCTATAACCAGATCCTAATTGCTTTAGAGGACCAACATAAGACCACTTTTACATGCCCATATGGAACATTTGTTTACAGGCGTATGCCCTTTGGGCTTTGCAATGCCCCTGCTATGTTCCAACGATGCATGATGAGCATCCTTTTTGACATAGTTAAAAAATTCTTAGAAGTATTTATGGATGACTTTTCAATTCATTTGAATTCCTATTCTGAATGCCTTCATCATCTTTCCCTAGTTTTGAAAAGGTGCATATTTAAAAATTTGGTTTTTAATTGGAAGAAATGCTATTTTATGGTTAAATTTGATATTGTTTTAGGCCATGTAATATTTGAGGAGGGAATTAAGGTAAATAGAGCCAAAGTGGATTTAATTGATAATTTACCACCTCCTCAATCTGTTAAGGACGTTCGGTTTTTTCTAAGGCAAGTGGACTTCTACAAAAGGTTTATTAAGAACTTTAGTCAGTTAGCCCGATCTCTCACTTCATTACTTCCCAAAGATCAAACTTTTGAGTTTTCTAAAGAGTGCCTAGAATACTTCAAGCAACTTAAGGAGTTGACTAATGCACCCATTGTTCAACCACTTGTTTGGACTGAACCTTTTGAACTGATGTGTGATGCTTCGGATTTTTCCATAGGAGCGGTTTTGGGGCAAAGGATTAATAAGTTACCCGCTATCATTTACTATGCTTGTAGGACCTTAAATGATGCACAACTCAATTATACAACCACCAAAAAAGAATTTTTAGTTGTTGGGTTTGCATTAGAAAAGTTTTGGTCTTACTTAGTTTGTTCACATGTGGTGGTATATTCTGATCATTCTGCTCTTAGATACCTAGTTCAGAAGAACGATGCCAAAGCCCATCTCATTAGGTGGGTTTTACTTTTGCAAGAGTTTTACTTAGAAATTAGGGATAAGAAAAGAGTTGAAAACCTAGTTGCAAACCATTTATCTCGGCTTCCCAATTCCTTGATTGTCGATTCTCCAGTCAACAAGAACTTTCTAGATGAACAGTTATTTGCAGTGTCCAGTGAATCATGGTTTGCTGACATTGTCAACTTCTTAGTTTCAGGTGTGACTCCGGATCACTAGTCCACCCAAGATAAGTATAGGTTTCGTTCTCAAGTTAAGTACTATTTCTAGGATGATCCTTATTTATTTAAGATATGTCCGGATCAGATTATCTGACAATGTGTTCCTGATTATAAGCAGCATTCTATTCTCTCTTTTTGCCATGATTATGAATGTGGTGGACACTTTAGACTTAAGAAGACTGCCGCAAAGGTTCTCCAATGCGGATTTTATTGGCCCACTCTTTTTAGAGATGCTTTTAATTTTTACAAGGCTTGTCCCGCCTGCCAGTCTTTTGGTCGTATTAATAAGAGAAACATGATACCCCTCAACCATATTTTGGTAGTTAAGATCTTTGATGTATGGGGCATCGATTTCATGGGACCATTCCCTAATTCCTTTGGGAATTTATGCATACTTTTGGCCATTGATTATGTTTCTAAATGGATAAAGGCTATACCTTGTAAATCTAATGACCACAAAGTGGTGGTCCAGTTTCTCAAAGAGAATATTTTTTCCTGCTTTGTTGCACCATGTGTAATAATTAGTGATAGAGGTACTCATTTTTGTAATCGGCCTTTTAAAGGCTTCATGAAAAAATATAGAATCACCCATAAGTTATCTACCCCTTATCACCCCCAAACTAGTGGCCAAGTGGAGGTGTCTAATAGGTAGATCAAACAAATCTTAGAGAAAACTATTAATCCCAACCGTAAGGATTGGTCCCTTAGGCTTATTGATGCCTTGTGTGCCCATCAAACTTCATTCAAGACCAACCTTGGTCAGTCTCCCTACTATTTGGTGTATGGGAAAGCCTATCACTTACAAGTTGAGTTGGAGCATAAGGCCTTTTGAGCCATCAAGAAGCTCAACTTTGATTTGTCTGATGCAAGAATTCATTATAGGCTCCAACTATCTGAGTTGGAAGAACTTAGGAATGATGCCTATGAAAGTTCAAGGATTTATAAGAAAAAGACTAAAGCTTTCCATGAAAAGCACATTCTGCATAAATCTTTTGCAATTAGTGATAAGCTCTTATTGTACAACTCTCAATTGCAGCTTTTCTCTGGTAAGCTTAGATCCTGATGGGATGGCCCATTTATTGTCCATAATGTATATCCCCATGGAGCTATGGAGATTCTAAATCTAGGGACAGAAGTAATTTCGAAGGTTAATAGTCAGTGTTTGAAACTGCTCCTCGAGTTTCCTACTACTTGTAGTGAAGAGGTCATGGATCTCCATGAAACTCTTTACATTGATGACTAACTTTTAATCAGGTATGACCCCCTTGCATTATCTTCGCTTTTAATTCTTTCCATGCATTGAGGACACTGTATGACTTAAGTGTGGGGGAGGAAAACCAGTTTTTACTTTTTTCACTTTGTTTTGTTTATTTTTCTTTTTGTTTTTGAGCTTTCTAAGGATGAAGTTATACTTTGACTTTTGACTAATGATCATACCATTCAGTTGCTTGATATATGAAAATAAAATTTTTGATTAGGGTACCCATTTTAAACGTATAAAAACCCTGTTGAGAAAAGAGAAACAAGCCAACGTCTTGAGGTGGGACTTTTTTGTGAAAAATAAGAGACCTCTATTGTCACACCCCGTTCACCCTGAACCGGAGCGGTGACCGAGTTAACACCGGTTAACCCAAACCTTCCAGGATCATCAGATACTGTATTCCACCACAGCATACACACACTAACATCAATTCATCAGATCAGCGGAAGACTAAGTTTTACCTGTAAATAATTCCCATATACTTGATACCCAAATGGTGATACAATAATTATATACATTTGGGCCCGAAGGCATGATATATACACAAAAAGAATAAAGTTCAAATATCAAGTATATACAAGAATTCATCAAAAATCATCAGAGTACACAGCTCGGCTCGGTATCAAGGCTGGAGCTCAGCTCGGCATCAAGGGTTGTGCCCAGCTCGGCATCACATAGAAGAGCTCAGCTCGGCCTCGGTAGTGGAGCTCAGCACGGCCTCCAAGGGGGAGCTCAGCTCGGCCTCAGAACTGCTGTCCCGCAGCACAGCTCTCACATGCGCAGTCTACATCGTGCTCAAACTCCTCAGGGGTCCACCAGTCCTCCTCAGGAAACTCGACTGTGGGACCCACCCCATGCTCCTCAGATGCATGACCTGCAAAATCATCTAAAAAGGGGTGTACACGTGGAATGAGCTCACTAGCTCAGTAAGTAGAGAGGTGGACCACACACAACAGTCCAGACATCACAACACATCATATGCACTACATGCCATGCAATTCATTTTAAATCACATACACCTAATCAACATTACTAAGTCTTTGGTTTTAGTGCTACTACAACCACAGTGCGCGTATACTCCGGGTACGAGCCGCGAACTCCCTCCCGCGATACGCCCATAGGGCTGTTGGAGAAGGCCCACCGTGAGTACTCGGAAAAATAAAGACAATGCCGTCCACCGGCTCTCAACAGAAATGTAAATAAATTAAATGACAGTGCTGACTCCAGCAATTTAAAAG